>NC_141023.1:13942500-14020000 GCF_052040795.2 Danio rerio
GTGTGTGAACATTATTAATTATTTAAAAACTCTAATGATAGGACTTTTGATAGATTGTCTTTTTTTTTAGCAGTAAAGCACAATATAGATGGGAAAGAAAGGTTTTAGTTTTTAGTTCTGAAGAATTTTCCATTTTAATCTTCAGCATGTGACGAATCAGCAGACTGATAAACATTGAGCTGATCCTGCAAGTCTTTGTATTGTCTCAAGTTTAAGTTTGGTCAGACCACTTTTGTTGTTTCTTTTTTTCACACACAAAAAGCCTGACCTCAAACTTTGAATAGTAATGTATAATGTTACAATTGCTTTGTGTTTCTGATGCATGCAAGAAAATCCTGATTAAGAAGAAAGTACTACACGGAAAATAAAAGGAACAATTAAAAGGTCTTTGGTTTCTTTAGTTTAGGGATCACATGAGGAAAATGAGTGATATATACACTAAAAAATTCCCAGAATTTCACACTGTATTACTGTAATTTTCACAGTAAATTACATTAGTATCACTTTACATGATTTAACTGTGATTTTTGTTGTTAATATTCTGAATTTTATTGTGAAATTAAGCCAGACATCATGATTACAGCAAATTACTGTAAAAGGGCTCTATCTTTTGCATGTTAGTTATAGGAATTCCAACACTCTTTATTTTATTCAACATAGAAATTAATACACATGAGCATTTATGCAATACAGTCACTTTTTTGATTATTATAAATATTTACAGGATTGTTGTTATTATGAACTACCTCACAGTAATTTACTGTAAATTTACATAGAGTACCTTACAGGGAAAGTAATGCAATTATTAGCCTGTAATTTACCGTAAATAAAGGCAAATATTTTACAGTTCTCAACATAAATTACTACACCCCTTTTCAACTACATTTTATATATTTTTAGTTTCTTTTTTTAAGCTTTTTATTTAATATTTTTCTCTAAAATACACATTTGGGTGTACTTATTTTTGGGACATTTTTGTAAGTTATTCTGTTTAGATTAACTCCAGATTTGGCTTTAGTACTGACTAATCTAATGTACACAAACTGACAAAAGTCTTGTCGTCGATCACAGTTGTAAGAGCAACAAACAAAAAACTTGACTTCTAGTTGATCATTTGAAAAAGTGGCAGAAGGTTGTTTTTTTCTGCTGAATCATCTGTTGAACTGCATCCCAATCATCACAAATACTGCAGAAGACCTATTGGAACCCACATGGACACACGATTTCCATAGAAATCAGTCAAGTTTGGTTAAAGAAAAATCATGGTTTGGGGTTACATTCGGGTCGTGCAAGAGATCTGCAAAGTGGATGGCAATTTTAATAGCCTGATTTGTGCTGCCGATTACTTCACAAACCACAGGAGAGGGCAAATTCTTCAGCAGGATGAAGTGTTCCTTCTCATACTTCAGCCTCTAAAGCAAAGTTCCTGAAAGGAAAGAAGGTCAAGGTGCTCTAGGACTGGCCAGCCCAGTCACCAGAGATGAACATGATTGAGCATGTCTGGGGTAAGATGAAGGAGGAGGCATTGAAGATGAATCCAAAGAATCTTGATGAACTCTGGGAGTCCTGCAAGAACGCTTTCTATGCCATTCCAGATGACTTTATTAATAAGTGATTTGAGTCATTGCAGAGATGTATGGATGCAGTCCTCCAAGCTCATGAGAGTTAAACACTATATTAATTCTTTTCCCACTGCAGCATGACTTTATATTCTAGACTGTACATTATTTCTGTTAAGTGACAAGACTTTTGTCTAAGCAAAGTCAGACCTTACTGTCCTAATTAAATAATTAAAAATCAAGGCATGATCATACTTTATCTTAGTGAAATGTGTAATTTAGAGGACTTTGCCTTTCATATAATCCATTTCTGATACCAAATAATCAACTAGAAGTCAGGTTATTATTTGTTGTTCCTGAAACTTGGATAGGCGACAAGACTTTTTGTCAGGTAGTGTATATGCACAAATATAATATTGTATAACATCTTATAAAGCATATGAATTTCAATGATAGATTTATGAGTGTTGTACTCGTATATGCTGAGTACTGTTATTTAATAAACCATTGTATTAATTATTTTAAAATATTATGAATGAAACGCTGCATTTGGAATATTTAACATATAGTTTAAAAAACAAAGCACACATATGTTTACAAATCTGGAATATCTTTTGGACTCTTTATGAACCCTTTGTCTCGTCCTTACAAAATAACCATTATCACACTGACCACTCATATGCTGTTATTTAATTCCTGTTTTACTGAATTTGATGATGTTTTTATATTTGTATTCTCTGATGCTTTTTTGTTGCTAAATGTTCCTTCTGTTAATTGTGCTGATAGTTACAGTATATTGTAAAACGATAAATAAATAATTAAATAATAATAATACATTATATTAAACATTTGTTGTAAAAATGGGATTTGTACAATAAGTACAAAATTTTACAATTTTAGTCTCAACAAGGCTGTATTTTATTATTTAAATAATGGAGCAAAAAATTATTTAACATTTATTACATTTTACAAATATAAACAACAGCCATCAAGAACAGAGAAGAAAAGAAAAAAGGGGAAAAAATAGGGAATAAAAACAAACTGTACAAATACGAACTAAGATATACATGAAAACACTGTGAGTGGGGAAAACATTTAATTAAATAAATCAACAAAACACTTAAAAACCTACATTTTTACAACCACATTAAAATTCAAGGAAATAAAGGGTTACAAACTGTTATGCATTATTATTATCAGGGGTAGGCAGGGGGGATCAGTCTAGATCAGTCCAGCTAGAGAGTTATTGCAACATTTTTGAAGTCTTTCCCATTATTTTCATTAATTAACTTATTATTATTATTATTATTTATACTAATTGGAGGGGAATGTAATGTTAAAACCCAAAGAGAAACTAACTTGTTCAATGAAAATTTGGAGCCAATGTTACAATTAAGTACGATGACAGATAGTGTACTAAAGAGGTCATGGATAATAGCAATAATAATAATAACATTTATTTTTTCCAAGATTTTTACGTTTCTAAAAATGGCAGTTAATATAATGTCAGTATAGTCAATCTGGTAAACTCACTGTAACTCTGACAGACTGTAATTGTGAAATGTGTCGCATCAATAGACCTTTATTGATGATTAAGTGTTTATCAGCTCTTACTTTGGACAATGACCCAATCCAATCCTCCTGTTCAGTCTGAACAAACTCTGACCTCGGATCAGAGACGTGTCCACCCTTTTATTGCTTTCCTTCAGTTAAAAGTGACCCTAAAGGCCCTAGTGTCATCGTAAAAAGGCCCTTAAAGTGTTTCAGCTCTTAGAGTCATTGATACTGGTCAAACTGGTTGACCGTGACAAGCAGAAGTACAGCTTACCTCATAAAAATGACGTCCTTTGTATTAAAAGATCGGGTTACTGTAAAATCCCTTTATTGTTTTTAAAGAATCATCCACAATAGGACTGTGTAATATGGGCAAAAGAAACCTATCGTAATTTTTTGGAACAATACTGCGATTTTGGATTTAATCGTGATTTTGACACACAAACGTTTTACAGTGTAAATCTGAAACATTTCAAAAGCAAAACAATCAGAGTAAAGGGTAACAAACAAAACAATTTTAATATCTCGTGGGCCAGTCTGTACACCCATCTGTGAACTAAACTAGACTGACACAGTTTACATTTACTAGAACTTCTATGTTAAGCTGCTTTGACACAATCTACATTGTAAAAGCGCTATAGAAATGAAGATGAATTGAATTGAATATATATTTTCAGGAGACTTAACTGGTTTCTCCATAAATAAAACATGTATCAGAGCTGCAGCAATGTTTTGTTGGTTTGTAATGCCCTGAGAAAACGGTTGATGGTCGTCTAATAATGACACATAAGCGCAAGTGCAAAGCGCATTGAAAAAAATGCTAAAGAAATCAACACGCTCGCGCAGGCCCTGATTGGCTAATCGGGAGGACCGGGAGAATTCCCGGTGGGCCGGTCCGTTTTTTGGCCGCGAGGGCCGGTGTCCCTAGCTCCAGAATCTGTTGCTCTCAGCAGTCACACTTTTTAAATTTATTTATTTACTTGACCACAGCCTTTTTATTCATTATTTTATCGCAACTCTTCTTTTTTTTTATCTATTTTAATGATGATAAAACTTAGTTGTGTCTCTTTACTCCATACAGCTGTTGTGGTCCAGCGGTTAGCACGTTAAGTTAAGACTCTGTGGGCCCCGGTTCGATCCTCGTTAGAGTAATGTAATGTTTTCATTTTTATTGTTAAGACATATAATACTGTTAGGGTTGTTGGACATTTGAAGTTCTAAAGCAGCTGTTTTCTCAAAAAAAAGATGTGATAGTGTCATTAGAAACTGAATTGGAAATGACCTTATTTTAATATAGTCAGTCGTGAACTGAGGTGGGCCGGTCTGAGGCTTGAAACTCCAGGGCTGAAAAGGAGTCCCACTCCTGCCCTGCGCTCGCGCTTACCACTCACTTTTAGTTGTGATATGTGACTGACAGTTCTTACAAATTACCTGGTTCTATGATACATCAAAAGGAATCCCACACCACAGATGTTGACTTTTTTTTGGCCACCAAGTCCTCCTGTGCTGAACTCATCATCCCCGTTCATGCAGGCTATTTGTCATTAAGCTCCTGTTCTCGTGCACTGTTTAGGTGTGCTGCTTTATGGTTGGTTTAAATAGCATACTTTGGGAGAAGTTAGTCGGGACTGGAGCATACCAAAAATTTGTTGATTTCGATTCGATTTCAATTTTTGCTGCTTGTTTAAACTACTTCTTTAAAATAAGCTGAATCAACACAATTCTTGAGGGTTTTGGGACAAGTTAATTGTTTTAAGTTCCATCCACGTACATTCGAAAAAAAAAAGCAATTAAGTTAACGTGGGGCAACATGAAGAAATTGTGTGAAACCCAGCATTTTTCACATTGTTTATTGTATTTTCATTATTTTATTTTCAATAAGTGTCATTATTTAGTAAGTATTTTTCTTGTTTTTTAAATTTTCTTTCTTTTTTTCTTCCTCCCATGTATTCCATTGCTTTTTTTAAAACGACACCGTGTGACCTTCAGTGTGCGGAGCCGCAGTCACATGCTCAATGCCGCTCATTTTCTTATATTTGAATAGTGACCTACACTAGTGCTGAATAATGTTATTTCTCATCTCGAACACCTTTTCCACCTCGCTCACTGTATGCGTATAAAGTAAAGGAAGCTTTCAGTCTTTGTGTTCCTGACAAAAAAGCTAGTTCAAAGACTCTTTAAATATTAGCTCTGGTCTTTCAGTCTGTTTACATCTCTATTAAAACACGGATCTGACCTTTAAAGAGAGCTGGATAGGGTGTATTTATGTTAGTATTGTATTGTATATGTTGAATTACACACCTATTTAGGTCTTCGCAAGAGTTATTGATTAAACTAAAACAAACAAGTTCCTAATGGGGTAAATGATAGTATTTAGGTTGATTTTATATCTTATATTTTGACTTGAATAAAACTATTGAACTTCTAATACTGGAAAAATGTTATCAAATTACATCAGTAGTGAGCAAAGAAAAACACTAGGTTCAAGTAAAGTACTTATGAATTGACATTAGCTGTGTGATTGATTGTGTATTTGTAATATTTGTTGAGTTCTGCTGTCGTTTCAGTCAATTTGAACACCAAAAAAATATCCGTTAATCAAACAGTTTCCAAATTTTGGTCTATTTTCCGATTGAATTATGGTTATGAATTGCATTATGGGACATTGGTTTCTTCTCTCTCAACTTTTGGTGTTGAAAATTACACTCTTCAACTTTGCAGTTAAATAAAATATTGTATATTAATAAATAATGTATTTACTAATAAGTCTTTACAAATAACAGACAATACATCAGGCAATATATCATACAGTATATACAGTGGGTGAAATAAGTATTAAACACGTTACCATTTTTCTCAGAAAACATATTTCTGAAGGTGCCATTGACTTGAAATTTTCCCCAGATGTTGATAACAACCATAGAAATACATATATAAAAAGACAAATAAAAGTTAAATGAAAATATGAAGAAAGGAAGGTGTAGAAAGGCAGTAAATGCCCAGACAGCAGCTGAAATCTCTCAGAAGTTATTCAGCAACCCTCTGCCCTTCATCAGTGTAAATTAATATTAGCTTCAGTCCAACATCTACATTATCAGGATGATGAAGATGAAACCAGAACGGATATTTCAGCAAGGGAATGATCCAAAACACAGGAAAAGAAACTTTAGAATTGTTTTAGAGAAAGAAAATAAAGCTCTAGAATTTTCCCAGCCAATCATCTGACTCGAATCCGTTGGAAAATACTAAATAAAGGTCCGTTTGGATAGACGAAACCTACAGAACCATCAAGATTTTTACACTCTGTGAAAAATCACACCTGAGCAATTCATTTGACTTCATTCTCCATATGAGCGTCATCTCTAAGCTGCCATCAATTTTTAATTTAGCCGAACAACTAGTTCTTGATAGAGTACTTTATCATACAGAATCATTCAAGCAGTTGTGTTTATTGTATGTTAGTGAATTCAGCTGTGACCATAACATGTTTGCTTGTTTTTAGGAAACGTATTCGTGTCTGTTTTGATTGCAAAAACTAGAGAGAAGTCCTTTACTAAAAACATGTTTGCTTGTTTTTTAGGTTTCATATCCATCCAAGAAAATGGGTTGCTTTGGATTTTTGAAAACCATGATGTTTCTCTTCAATGGCATCATCTTTGTAAGTATAGATCATGTTTGCACAGTGGAGATTATCAAAATTAGAGAACAGTTCATGAACGCTTGATGTTTTCATTGTTTCGGTGTTTTCAGCTTCTGGGAATTGCTTTACCTGTTTCAGTGTGTGACGGTAAACAAGTTCCTGCATGACAGATAAGTTCCTCAGGAAAAAAATTATAAAAATAGTGTAGCCTTTTGATTCTTTCTGCTGATTTCAGTCCACATTCTCATAAATGTGGAGACATTTTTATAATCTCTTAGATTGCACATTTATGGTAAAGTAATCTGACTACTTTTGGATTACATTTAGATTACTTTTGTGCTAACCCTTATTTTATATCACATACAGTTGAAGTCAGAATTATTAGTCCCCTTTGACTTTTTTCCCCCATTTTTTAAATATTTCCCAAATGATGTTTAACAGAGCAAGGAAACTTTCACAGTATGTCTGATAATATTTTTTCTTTTGGAGAAAGTCTTATTTGTTTTATTTCGGCAAGAATAAAAGCAGTTTTTTATTTTTTAAAAACTATTTTTGGGACAAAATTGTTAGCCCCTTTAAGCTAATTTTTTTTTGATAGTCTACAGAACAAACCATCGTTATACAACAACTTGCCTAATTGCCCTAACCTTAACCTAATTAACCTAGTTAAACCTTTAAATGTTACTTTAAGCTGTATAGAAGTGTCTTGAAAAATATCTAGTCAAATATTATTTACTGTCATCATGGCAAAGATAAAATAAATCAGTTATTAGAAATGAGTTATTAAAACTATTATGTTTAGAAATGTGTTGAAAAAATTGTCTCTCCATTGAACAGAAACTGGGGGAAAAATAAACAGGGTGGCTAAAAACTCAGGAGGGCTAATAACTCTGACTTCAACTGTATATATTTAAGTAGGATAATGTTGTATTTTCATTTTGACAGATTAAAAAGACAAATATATGAATCCGTATCAGCAAAAAGAGCCTCAGATGTTTCTTTTTAAAGTGCAGTATACTGCATGGACAAGTAAATGTTAAAACACTCATAAACTTAGTTAGTGTTTGCTAATAGTAAACCTGGTTGAAACAAAATCAATTTTATTATTATAAAATAATTTTCAAGAATTTTATGTAATCTTTATGTAATCATGTAATCAAGAAAACATGACTATAGTCTGATTATGAATATTTTACTCTAATTACAAGTATTTGATTTTTGGAATCTGATTACATACCTCAGATTACATCTGTTACTCTTTAGCTTTGACTATTATTACCTGTGTTAATTAATCAAACTCAGTCTGGAGGTTATGGAAGTCAAAAGATTAGACATTATTCCAGTAAAGTCGAGAAAGTCCAGAGCAAACCCAGAGCAATCTGCAGTCTCTCCCCAGGACAATCTGATGTCCCTCAAATTTGCTGTAGTCTTTATCCTTGCCTCATCCCACTTTTGTATTTTCACAGCTGGTTCCTGATTCAACAGCCCTCTCCCAGCTCCTACTCCTTTTCCTACCCCAATTTAAAGCCCCATTTTCTCTTCGGCACTTATAATGTACAGATCTAATGCATTCATAACTATATTTATGCATTAAGATATTATACATTAACATGATATGACTAGTGTTTATGTTTCAAACGTCTAAACTGGACTCTTTTCTCCCATACAGTGTTTTTAAACACACATGACAGTTTTAACATGTTTTATACTTTTCATGTTTTCCTGGATGTATTTACACATGGTTCTCATTACACTTAATTGTGTTCCCAAGTCATCTCTCGTGCTCTTTTATAACCCCTTGCCTTAACATATCACAAGTTTTCAAAGACATATAATTTCTGATTCATATGGCCCTCCATTTTTTTATTAAATGTGTCTTTACAGTGTTTTAGAAAATAAAAGTTTTCTTTACCAGCCTGCCTGGGAACTTGAACGAGTTTGTGACTTTCTAAAGATGCGCGATAATCTAGAAATCATAGATATTAATGGCCAACTTCTCTTGCTATGGCTGAAAGGTTCGATCTTTGGACTTCCTGCTGTTTCAGTCATTCCAGAACGACGGCTCACCTTCCTGAAGAGTCAGTACAAACTGGAAAGTTTATTAGAATTCGTCAGATAATTAATAAATTCACCACCAGTTACTTTAGTTTTATTAAGACTAAGCTGTGAACTCGACATTTAGGAAGATCTAATATTCTCTATATTTGATCTCCACTGTTTGACAAAAAAAAAACTGAAATTGTATGTGTGAGTTGCATTCAAAGTGAACAGATGGAAACTTAGAAGTTGTTGGTACAGTAGGTTCCAGTAGGTTAATAAAAAAGTAACTTCTTTAATTTAGTTAGACTTTGTGTTTACATTTGGAGTCATTTATAGTTTCAATCCAAATGATTTCCAGTCATATTCACTGTGGAAACACTGAAAACTGTGTTTTTTCTTAGTGAAGTGACTACAGAATATGTTGATGTTGAATACCAAGTGCAATAAGTGCTGTCTTTTTTTCAAGCAGATGTCCAAACAAACAAACAAGCAAATGACTCCATTTTCATGTGTTTTATCTGGGTCGCATGCAAATACTATGATGTAAATTCTACATATTGCATTTCATTCACTTTGTGCCCACAAAAGAACTTGTCAAGAAAAATCCCCAACAGATGCACATGAATTTGTTCTCAACCTCGTTCTAGTGTTGCGCGATTTTGATAAAAGTTGTAGCATGCACAAAACTGGACATTTGCATAAAACAAGACCAAAACATCTCCATAAAAGGGCATTCCACAACAGCCTTCTGTCACTCTGGTTAAGCAAAATATGGCTCTCTATTAGATGTACAACAGAATGTGGATTAAACACAATAAACAGCTCTTATACATAGCCAGATTACATAGATTTTTTTAGATCTCATTAGCCAATCTGTGATTTGATTCAGCTACAAATTTTAATACAGCTTTTCAGCTTTGACTTGCCTATTTAAGCCTATCAATTGGAATTTAATCTGAATATGAGTATCTTGCAAAATAACTAGTAAAATATGTACTGTCATCATTGCAAAGACAAAAGAAATTAGACAATAGTTAATAACTATTATCCCGGACGAGCCCTCAATTATGTTACAGCCATAGTACAAGTCAGGGAAAAACCAAATGGATTGGTCTAGGGGATTAAATAAGGTAAACAAACAAAATAATAACAAAGTATGGGGAGGAATCACAACAAAACAAAGGCTAAACACTAAAGGAGCACGACTGCACGTCTGGACGGCCACTCAAGTCCTCGCCCCCGAAGCGCTGCAACGTGGGCTCATATAACGCCAGCGATCAATGATCCGCAGTTGCAAAGGAATCTACTTCAGTGGTTCCTAAAGTGGGGGTCGCGACCCAATTTTAGTCCCTGTTTACAGTAACACGTTTTTATTTTAAAACAATGTTTTAGAACGAAAACAATCAGCATTTCTGAACACCTGCTTCAGCGCATTTTAAAATCTGCTTCAGCGTATTCTCGCGTCTGAGAACAGTCAGCGGGAGCTCTAAGCATCTAAGCACACCTGTCCTGCTAAGAGTAGCCGTATTCGGCCAGGATATTCCGAATCTTCGGGTGGATCTCATCTCTCTGTAGTTGTTAATCGTGATCTATAATTCATCATGTGTAGACCTATATCTAACCACTCTGTCTTTTTAATCTATTAGCCTACTTTTTCTCAGGTAACGTGATTTGTCTGAGCGCAAAGATAAATAATATACCTATAAGTTTATGTAACCGCATACACTAATTCCGCATGCTTGATAATGCTTGCCTTTATTTTTTGTATTGTATAAACTTATTGTACTTCATAGTTATTATTGATTATTAAAACTGTAGCTAATATATTATTATCTTCAGCAAAAGAGACGGCAATTTTGTATTTCACCATGCATTTCCTCTGATAATCTTTATTGTTTCCATGTAGCCTGACATATTGCCAAAACCCCACAGTGGGCCTAATGTTTCATATTTTTCTATGAAGATGAAAGGAGGCAGTTATTAGGCTCCGGTTTGTTATAAATTGGCATACTGTGGAGATGACGGTCATATAAATATGTACATAATGCCTTAATAAGTTGTTATTATAAAAATTAAAAGAGACAATGTCATATTTTCATTTTATTGCTAAGATAAAGATAGCCAAGAGAAATGACGTTATAAAAGTACTCCCATTAAATTTGAAGATTTACTCAACCTGCGAAGTCTGAACTTACAAGAAAAGGATGCAAGACTGAACTTTTTGTACTTTATAATGAGAAAAGGCCCCAATCAGGTAGGATAATGTCTGCAGCCATGCCTCTGTTTTCTGATGTCTCCGTTTCCCTCTAATCCACACTGACACGGAGCAGTAGCGTTTTAAAACTGAAACAGCCTCTTCAGCATTTTCAGGGGCTCGAAAACTCCAGGGTAGTGTGGACGGATGGTGTAACCAAAGCAAAAGTTATGCGTTTTAAAACTAAGAAATATTATAATTGCCGTATTTTATCCAGAACCCATAGAAGATAAAAATAGTAGTTAATAATTACATAAAAAAACAACAACATGAAAATATTTGTGTATATATATATATATATAACCACCTCTGAGGAATGTTGGGGTCACGAGTCACTGGCATTGTTATTTTGAGGGTCGTGAGCTGAAAAGTTTGGGAACCCCTGATCTACTTGATCAAAACAAAAACAGGTACAAAACTCAAGAGGGTGACAAAATAGCAAAAATAAATAAATGAATAAATAAATACATGGACGTGGAACAAACTACCGCTTAAAAAAATACTCGTTGAATTTACTACATTTTTTTTAAGGTAAGTGGTTGCAAACAATTTTATAAGCTGAAATTAAACAAACAAATTTAATGTTCAACTTTATTTGTTTGTTTAAATTCAGCCCATATAAATTGTTTGCAACCAGTTACCTTTAAAAAAATTAATAAATCCAATAAATATTTTCAGAGTATCGTTTAAAGATGTGTTATAAAAATCTCTCCGTTAAACAGAACTTTGAAAAAGAATTAAGTAATAAGTATAAATAAATATATTTACTAATTAAGTACACTTACAGCATATATAATGTGATAAAATGTGCGTTTTATGAAGTATACAGTAAGAGATGCATGTATCAGTTTTGCATTTGCTTACCTAGATCTAACAAAAGGCCATTTAATACTATTAAGTAGTTTACTTATTCAGTTGCATAAAGAACACCCGTGTGCGGAATAGACTTATAAATTATAATGAATGTGTCTATTTTTAGACACAAGCCTACTTAAAAAATACAAAAATCATCAACTCTTTTATCTATGTTGAACCTAAAACCTCTTCATTTCAAACGTTTTGATCAATGCAACAGGTTTTTAAAATTCAATGCAAATGTTTGGAGTGCATAAACAGATCTGCGATTAGTTTCAATTCATTCACATTAACAATAATTGATGCCTGTAAACATAGTCAATGAAATTAAACTATTCTAGACGCTGTATTTCACACCACGATTTCCTGAAAGACTGGCTTTAGAGTGTGATCTGACTCAACAGTGGTCACAAATGCAAATAAGTAGTAACCTGGAAACATTATTGCATACATCACAGCTTCAGGTGGCTCAGTGGTTAGCACTGTCGCATCACAGCAAGAAGGTCGCTGGTTCAATTCCCGGCTAGGCTAGTTGGCATTCCTGTGTGGAGTTTGCATGTTCTCCCCATGTTGGCATGGGTTTCCTCCGGGTGATCCGGTTTCCCCCACAGTCCAAAAACATGCACTATAGGTGAATTGAATAAACTACATTTTGCGTAGTGCATGAGTGTGAATGTGAGAGTGTATAGATGTTTCCCAGTACTGGGAATGCTGAAGTAGTTGATGGTTCATTCCGCTGTGGATAAATGAATGAATGAATCATAGTTTTAAAAACTAACGTGTCTCTTTTTTGTGTTTGTTTGTTTTTGTGCAGCTGGCAGGAGGGGTTATTCTGGGTGTGGGCATCTGGGTGAAGGTGGACAACGGCTCCATACTGAATTTTATGCAGAGTTTACCAGGCGCTTCGAGTCAGATGGGACAGGTGCTGAATGTGGGATACCTGCTGATCGCTTTGGGAGCTGTGCTAGTCGTCCTGGGCTTCCTGGGCTGCTGCGGAGCCATCAAAGAGAGCAGGTGTATGCTGATGCTGGTACGTCAGAAGACACCCATAACACACATTAATGCACTATTAGTAACAATAGTAAAACCTTTCAGCTGTAGTACATGTATAATGTTTGTAATGTGATATTTTTAAATTAGAGCTGTCAATATAACTCATAAATTACTTTGTTATGGGAATTTATTTTGCTTAGTTTATTGAACTTTTACAGTAACAACAAATTAAAGAAGTGTAGAGTTGTGAAACATTATATATACAGTTGAATTCAGAATTATTAGCCCCCCTGAATTATTAGCTCCCCTGTTCATTTTTTTCCCCAATTTCTGTTTAATGGAGGGAAGATTGTTTCAGCACATTTCTAAGCATAATAGTTTTAATAACTCATTTCTAATAACTGATTTATTTTATCTTTGCCATGATGATAGTAAATAATATTTTACTTGATATTTTTCAAGACACTTCTATACAGCTTAAAGTGACATTTAAAGGTTTAACTAGGTTAATAAGGTAAACTAGGCAGGTTAGGGTAATTAGGCAAGTTATTCTTTAACGATGGTTTGTTCTGTAGACTATCGGAAAAAAAATTAGCTTAAAGGGGCTAATCATTTTGTCCCAAAAAAAAAAAAAAATCCAAACTGCTTTTATTCTAACTGAAATAAAACAAATAAGAAGAAAAAATATTATCAGACATACTGTGAAAATTTCCTTGCTCTGTCAAACATGATTTGGGAAATATTTAAAAAAAGAACAAAAAATCAAAAGGGGGCTAATAATTCTGACTTCAACTGTATATATATATATATATATATATATATATATATATATATATATATATATATATATATATATATATATATATATATATATATATAACTGTATATGTCTATATATAGACAGAATATACTATATACATTTCCTGTGCCTGAATGCTTTATTCTGGCTTGAAATTCGTAAACAAAGGACTTTTTTTTTGGGTAACTTTATGGTTAAACTTTGCAATTACTCCACAATCGTGTGTGTTTTTAACTCCTATTCAACTATAATTCTAATTCTACAATGGAGATCATGCAGATGTGCACATTGCGTTATCGATACTGAAACAATATATAATGCAGCCCTAATTAATTGTCTAAAACATTTCAATTAATTGACAGTCCTAGTTAAATTATTGGTTATTGTTACGATTTTAAAGATGGTAAGTCAAGGGTAAGGGGAGTAACATTAATTTTAGGTGAAACGCATGAGCAAACACACAAAATCAACAAGTGAGGGACAAAATACCAAGACTACCTAAATGCAATAAAGTGAGTTTATTTACAAAGATAGTGATAATAATAAATGCAAAAATATGTGTATAGAAAGAACATTAAATATTTACAAAGATACATTGAAATTTAAAGACAAATGGGACATAAGACGTTTGACTAGATAGATGGGAGAGTTGGAGATATGAGATCCGGGCGGCGTCCAAACAAAAGAAATAAATAAATCAAAATCTATTGGCCCAACCTCTACCCTAACTATCCAAAAGAAGTTATTGAAAATAAATATTCGCGTCTATTACGCACTACCTAACCTACTCTAATATATGATAAGAAAACAAAAGTACAGTGGGTGGAGCACGCCCCTTACCTAATGTGTCTAACAACAGAGATATTCAAACTACGTGTGCCAATGTATGTCACGCGACATTCTTACCTGTCCCACTCTTCAACCTCAGATGCGCATGACACTGACGGTAGACAAATGGAGAACAGACAAATAGCCAATCGGAGCCACTGTATGGGTGGAAGCAGGAGAGAGGTAGAGAGCGAGCGAGCACAGGGGGAGAGAGACTAGCGAAAAAAAAAAAATAGTAATCATGCAACACAGGAACGTAACAGTTATGCAAATATGGTTATGTAAAATTCTATAATATTTGTTGATGAATGGAAATGTTTTTTTTATACTCTCCTCAGTTCTTCATCATTATTCTGATCATCTTCATTGCTGAAGTTGCCGGGGCGATTGTGATTCTGGCGTTTAGGCCGCTGGTGAGTTTTTGCATTTGATATTTTCCACTCTTTATGCATGCAGATGGAAATAGCCATGGCTCTTCTTTTGTGTATTTCAGGCAGAAACGCTGATTAAACAGTTGGGAGTTGATGCTGTGAAAAGCCTCCAAAGTGACTTTGGGAAAAACCAAGACGTCACCGGATTGTGGAACACAACAATGACTGGGGTCAGTAAAACTTTGGTTAATAAAAAAAAAAAAAACAAGAAATACATGTTCACATTACTATAGAATCATATTTTTTGTATGTAATGCATCATTTGTTACATCGTGTAAGCTTATAATCTCCAGTGTATAAGCAATTGGTTGTTTTTGTTGTCCATTTTCCTCTTAATTCTGAGTCTTGCTCTGACCTTTTTTTTTTTTACTTTTGAAATTTTTTACACCTGACTGACTTCTGACTTTTTTTACACCTTGCAATTTTGTCTTTCTTTATAATAAGTTCTCATCTCATGGCTCTGACTTCAGGAATTCTGAGTTGCATCTTATTTCTGACTTTTTTAGAATTAGTTTTCATCTCAGTTCTGACTTTCTAAGGTCACATCTTACAATTCTTTTTTAAAAGTCAGAGTTACAGTTCTTTTACAGTTCTGCTTTTTTAAGAATTAGAATTACTCTGCGCTCACAGCGAAGGTGGTGAAAGCGTCAAAGGTCGCTCTGGCCGCCCTGGCGTCAACGCTTCTATCTGGCATTCCTGATAAACAACTTCATATCATTCATTCATTTTCTTTTCGGCTTAGTCCCTTTATTAATCCGGGGTCGCCACAGTGGAATGAACCGCTAACTTATCCAGCACGTTTTTACACAGCGGATGCCCTTCCAGCTGCAACCCATCTCTGGGAAACATCCACACAAACACTCAATCACACTCATACACTACGGACAATTTAGCCTACTTAATTTACCTGTACCCCATGTATTTGGACTGTGGGGTAAACCGGAGCACCCAGAGGAAACCCACATAAACACAGGGAGAACATGCAAACTCCACACAGAAATGCCAACTGACCCAGTCGAGGCTCGAATCAGCGACCTTCTTGCTGTGATGCGACAGCACTACTACTGCGTCACTGCGTTGCCTTCTTTTAATCAATGGCAAAATAAATTAACTTCAAAAGATCTGTAGCTCTTTCCCAGTGATGGGTTGCAGCTGGAAGGGTATCTGCTAGGTAAAACATATGCTGGATGAGTAGGCGGTTCATTCCGCTGTGGCGACCCCAGATCAATATAGAGGCTAAGCCGAAAATGAATGAATGAATGAATGAATGAGATCTGTAGCTCATAAACAATATAAAACTTTCATCCAGTAAAATCATAGCATATACAGTAGTAGCATAGAACATCACCTGATATATTTATATATAATATAATATAATATAATATAATATAATATAATATAATATAATATAATATAATATAATATAATATAATATAATATAATATAATATAATATAATATATACACTATTTATATTTGATCAGCAGCTGATGTTGAATCTAACTCTCACTGCTTCTGTATCTCCTGTAGATGAAATGCTGTGGATTCAACAACTATACGGATTTCACAAACTCTTACTTCGTGAACAGCACCAAGAATTATCCGGTTCAGTGCTGTAACACATCTCCCTGTAATCAGGCGGCTGTTATGAATTCGGTGAGACATTAGTAATACATATTCATTTACAGTCTTGAAGAAATTCTAGAGGATTGGACACCTTTTCATCTTTATATTTGTGTGTGTTTTCCCCCTAGACTGTAACAGGTTGTTTTCCAGCACTGATAAAGCTGGTGGATAAAAATGCCGTTATCATCATAGCCGTAGCATTGGGCATCGCTGCGCTTGAGGTAAAGCACACGTTTCATTTCTATCAATGCTTTTCAAAGTGATTTTAAGACTGCAATTTACAATGTACTTGCAATTTAAGATTTAATCAAAATGCAAATGATGTAAATTGCATAAGTTAGCATCTACTTCCAACGATAAAATAATATTACAGAGGGCGATTTACAGAGTGCCTTTTATAACTTGTTTTAATGACTGATTTATTGTACTTGGTTTAAATAAATAAATAAATAAAATGTTAAATCTTATATATATATATATATATATATATATATATATATATATATATATATATATATATATATATATATATATATATATATATATATATGCAAATATTTATTTGTTTATTTATCTTAAACTAAGTGTAATTAGGTTTGAGAAATAAATAAATAAATAAATAAATAGTATAGTATATAGTGTGCAAATAGTCTATAATTTCAAAAAAATAATAAATATATATAAATATATATAAATAAATACATAATATATGTATATAAATAAATAAATAAATAAATAAATAATATAATGTATATAAATGTATAATATATATGTATAATATAAATGAAAAATATGCATCAAATATTGTTGGTGATAGCATATATTATGTATTTATAAAAAAAAAAAAAGAATATATATATATATATATATATATATATATATATATATATATATATATATATATATAATAAATACATAATATATGTATATAAATAAAAAAATATAAATAAATAAATAATATAATGTATAGATATATATAATATATATATAATATATATTATAATAATATATTATAGATAAAAGCAATTTTTATTATTTTTGCTGTTAAAACACTATGATAAATAACATGTTGTATTATTATCATAGATAAAAATATAAATCAAATGTTACATCTTATATTTAGTGTGCAAATTTTTTTTTTATTTATATCTCAATCTAAATGTAGTCTGGTTTGAGATATAAATAAATAAATAAAAATAAATAAATAAATAAATAAATAAATAAATAATAACATTTTAAATCTTGCATCAAATACTGTTGGTGAACACATATATTATATATTTATACTTGTATATGTTATAGATAATAGCGCTTTAGATTACTTTTGGTGTTAAAAACACAATGATAAATGACATGCTGTATTATTACATTAGAGCTGCTTAATATTGGAAAAATCTGACATTACCATATTTTGTTTTGCTGCGATATATGTATTGTGATATAATTTCAGCAGATGATTTGAAGAGCTCTATTTGGAAAGATTTAATTAATTTAGATCGGCCGAGATGACTTTTTCTATGCAGTGGATCTATAAATCTATAAAGTAGAATCAATTAAGAGCCAAAAATAAATAAACAAACAGTGCTTTATGGTTTTCTGGGAAGCCTAACAGTATTTAATACATAAATTGAACAATCAAACGTACAGTTACATGGCCATCATTGTATAAATAAAAAATAATAATAATTCAATAATGTCTTTATTATTAAATAAATTATCTTTATAATCTTATCCTGCGATGTGACTATTGCAGATACACACATTGCAATATCGATGCTCAAACGATGTTATTCAGCCCTACTAGAAATATTTTCGCATTTTTAATTCAGATAAAAGTTTAAATACTAAAAGAGGTAATGAAATTTTGAAGATGCTCTTTGAGATAGCAAAGCATGCACTAAAATTACACACCTAATTTATTTACTCCCATATAATTTTGACCTAAAGATATCTAATTCTAATCCTAATTATAAACAAGAACCCTTTTATGAAGGCACTTATGAATGGTTATTCACTTTTCTTTCTTTCTGTGTTGTGATTTTCAGCTTGCGGCGATGATCGTGTCCATGGTCCTGTACTGTAAAATAGGCTCAAAGGCTTAACGTGTCACTTTAATGGAAGTATCTGTCCAATGACCCCTCTTGATGATTGAGGATGAGGTGGAATATCGGTTGTAATGATTTCATTCTGGATAAGAATGACTGCTTAAAAGGATAGTTCACCCAAAAGGACCATTTCCTCATTATTTATTTAACATTCATGATTTTTGTTCTTCTGTTGAACATTAAGAAAAATATTCAGAATAATTTTGGGGGAAAAATAACATTGACATCAATTGTTGGGGCAAAAAAAAATACTATGGAAGTCAATAGTTGTTTTGTTTTCAACATTATTCAGTATTTTTTCTGTTTTGTTCAACAGAATAAACTAAATTTGGGTAATCTATGCTTTTAATACCTTGAATGAAAACTAAAGTCAGACTGTCAATCTGAAAATCTTGACATTTTACAGTAGTAAAATTAGCTATTTTAATGATTAACATTTCATTGAGACTGATTATTATTATTATTTTGTACTTTTTTACTTATATACTGTTTTATTATTTAAAAGCATAAAACCCAAGGCATTGCTTTGTAATTCTAAACACACTACTGTCATTATATGTGCAATGACCAAAATAGGCCAAATGTTTTCTAGCAAAATGTCGCTGTTGTAATTTATTGCAAACCTCTTACAAGCCAAAGGCATTTACACAACGTGACTTCTCATGTAATAAAGCACAATGTTTTATGTTTAAAATGTGATGTATAAAGTTTTTACCAAAAAAAATGATTATTTTATGTTGCTAAAATGTTCATATAAAATGTTTATTTTGATGATAATTATAGATATAAAGGCAATTTCAACTTTGTGATGGTGTTGTCTTTTATACTCTTTAACTGTAAATCCACTAATGTAATGTAAATACTGTTGTTATTACAAAAATAAACTGACAAGGTGGTTTTTCTACCACGCTTTGTGTCCTGTGAGGACATTTTTACTCGGTTACAAAGTTATAAATGGAGTTGATTTTACTTCAGAGGGTTGACAAAACATTCACCATCAGTGGTTACATCTGACGACACGATAACTACAAATATCCCTTCTAAAATTATACGAAAATGAATCACTTTATTATTATTAACTCACCTTTGTGTGTTTTTTTTGACTCCTTTAAACGGATCATGTCTTATTTTGTAAATATCACCGCCCTCTGCTGGCGGCAAAACAGCTGTTCTTTTCGCGGGCTCCCCTGCTCTCTAGTGGAAGAAAGTGTTTATGACGTAAAATGGCTGACTGTCTCGTAGATTGAGGTGATGCCAAACGACACAGCGCATAAACAAGCTCGATAAAAGGTGTCATTTGTACTTATTTGCAACAAGAATTAAAATAGGAAATTGTTTTTATTCAAAATTCGAAATAAAAATAATTGAATATGATGTTAATGTTTACATCTTACAAGGAAATATTTTATTCTTAAACAGAAATTTAGGGAATGCATATTAACGTAGGCTAATTTATTTTTATTGAAACGGAAGTCTTGAAAAAAGTTTCTAACATTAATAATTAAAGAATCAGTAGCTGTTAGACTTTATTGAGGACTTCATCAATCTCCCAGTTATCTTATTGTTTACATGTAAATGTGTTTATATTATTTTACGAATTTAGTCATTCTATCATCAATATATTCATTTTGTTGTTTTATATATATTTTATTCATTCATTTTCCTTTAGCTTAGTCCCTTTATTTATCAGGGGTCGCCACAGCGGAATGAATCGCCAGCTTATCCAGCAGTTTTCCACAGCGGATGCCCTTCCAGCTGCAACTTAGCACTGGGAAACACCCATTCACTCTTACATTCTCACACATACACTACGGCCAGTTTAATTTATTCAATTCACTTATAGCGCATGTCTTTGGACTGGGAAACTGGAGCACCCATAGGAAACCCACACGAACAGGGGAAGTACATGCAAACGCCACACAGAAATGGCAACTGACCCAGCCGGGATTTCAACCAGGGACCTTTTTTCTGTGAAGAGACAGTGCTAACCACTGAGCCTACACTGATCTTACTTTATTTTTGTATCTTTTCCGCTCATGGATATTATTATACCAGTATCTGAATGTATGTTTATATTTCTTGTAACTAATTTTCACAAAAAATAAATAAATAAATAAATAATAATAATAATAATCATGGTTGAGGTGGTGTAAAGTGCAAAATGTATTTCTGAAAATATTCTGCATTTCAGTGTCATGTAGAAATGTAGGACACTTTTGATCACACCAATGATCTTTTAAAGTGTTTGTTAATCTTTCAGGTACAAGTTGGAATTATATAATTTACATGTGTTTACTTAAACTGCTTACTATGTTTTAAATAAATTACTATTATATTGTTTACTCTATTACTATTACTATTACTATTATATTGTTTAAATTTTATATGTAGAATAGTGAAAAATTATGTACTTCTTTAATGAAGAACAAAAATCACTTAACGTTTGGAACTTTTGAAGCAAAGAGTTTCCAAAAGTTAAGTTTTAATTAAATAAATCAATCTTAAAGTTGATATAATAAAAATTTTCCTAAATACCTGATTTGATTATCTAAATTAGTCACCTTATAGTTATTAACTTTAATTTATTTTAATGCATTTACATCTTTATTATAGTAGCTTAAATATTTGTGTGTAAATTTGTAGATTATACAATGTATTTTGATATATTTATCATTTCGAAAATCTTAATACACTTTCCAAGTCATCAAATCATTTTATGTACTTCCGTTGGATGGTTTTGTGCATAATATGATTGTGAAACAGGTATTGCGACACTTTTATTTTAGTATGTTGATGTACTTCCAACTGAAACTAAATATTAACTAAGGAATGGGGCTTTTCTTTTGCACTTATTCCCTCATAGCAAACTAACGGTAAGTGGGGCGTGGTTAAGAATATTGTGGCTGAGTAGGGGCGGGGCTTTCTTTTTGCAGATCAATTCGTCAAAGCAAACTAACAGTAAGTGGGGCGTGGTTAAGAATTTTTATTTTACTTTTTTTGTGTATTTGTAAATTATGTAAGTAATTTAAATTACATATTAAGTAAGTAAACAAGCATCAAAACAAAAGTGTTAAAGATAAATATAATTCAAATAAAAAAGAAAAAACAAAATGGAGGACATCACAAGATGCCAAATACAGATTTATATTAACTTATTGATAGAGCTTTTACATTTTTTTACAGCTTTAAGAGACTTCGTTAAAATAAAAGTTCGTTTACAAAAACCTTATATGGGTTGTGGTTAAGAATTGTGCCTGAAGCCGTCAAATGAGTGTTGCCAGATTGGGCGGTTACGCATCACGCATTACCTGCAGTTAAACTTACAGCTGTTTATCACAACACTTTTATCAATCATTTTTTCCCCCACAATTGACAGCAGTAATGAACATAGAAGCGTTATCTGATTGACAAGCAGCACCTAATTATCTTCAAAATAATTAAAAACGCCAAATGGGGTGAATTTAAAGTAAAACATACTCTAAAGCAGGTCGCACACCAGAAGCGCCGCGACACGGCGCCGCAACACGGCGCGTACATGACAGTTTAAAGTATCACACACCAGACGTGCACAATCGAATGATATTTAACATGAAACTAATCAGATGGCGCTCTGTGGCGCGGCTGAAAAATGAACTGCGTCCTGAGCCGTCGCCGGGCGCCGCCGACAGCCGCCGACTTGCGGCGCCTGTGTGTGTATCCTGATAGAAACCTATGTTTAGAATTCTAAAATACATGGCGCTGCGTGGCGCTGCGCGGCGCTTCTGGTGTGCGACCTGCTTAATACTGTGAATCGGGACCCCCCAGGGGGTTGTGAGGTGCTCTCAGAAGAGAGCATGAAACCTTCTAAATTAAAACAACATTTAGAAACCAGAAAACGTGTTTTATTAACAGTTTATTATTAACAGTATTTGTTGTTTTTACTTTGTAATATTTCTATAATTTGATCCATTTTGGAAAATTCAATTCAATTCAATTCAGCTTTATATGTATAGCGCTTTTACAATGTAGATTGTGTCAAAGCAGCTTCACATAAATGGTCATAGTAATTGGAACAGTGTAGTTCAGTTTTTAGTGTTTAAGTTCAGTTCAGTTCAGTTTAGCTCAGTTCAGTGTGATTTAATCATTGCTGAGAGTTCAAACACTGAAGAGCAAATTCATCGATGTGTAGCTCTACCAATCCTGAACCGTGCGAGCCAGTGGCGACAGCGGAGAGGGAAAAAAAACTTCACCTGATGGGAGTGAAGAAAAAAAACCTTGAGAGAACTCAGTTGGGCACGACCATTTTAATTTCTCCGCTGGCCAAAAGTCTTGTGCAGAGCTTCAGTCACTGCGGTGGAGGCTGGAAGATGGCCTCAGCGAAGACTCGTCTGTCCCTGGAGCGTCACTGGAATCAGACTCATGTTCTCCACTCCCCATGACCATCAGCGCAGCAGCAGCTCAGGATATGGCCTGGTCCCAGATATGGAAACCTTGGGATCATCTCGTCGCTGGTCTTGGATCCAATCAGTGACTCCGCATAATCTGAGGACCTCGGGATGAGTATCCCCAGGTGAAAATAGAAAATAAAGAAAATAATTAGCATAGCTGCTGTTCATAGTGTATATAAGCAAGATGCAGAAGCCAGTGTGTAACCCGCTAGGTGATGCATTGAGTGTATGCTTTACTAAACAGATAGGTCTTTAATCTAGTTTTGAACTGGGAGAGTGTGTCTGAGCCTCGGACGTTATCAGGAAGGCTATTCCAGAGTGTAGGAGCCATGAAAGAGAAGGCTCGACCTCCTTTACTCGATTTTGCTATTCTAGGTACTACCAGAAGCCCTGAGTTTTAAGATCTTAAATAGCGAGTTGGATTGTAGCGAGACAGAAGGTTGGTTAGATAAACAGGAGCTATATTATTTAGAGCTTTATAGGTGAGAAGTAATATTTTAAATTCAATACGAAACTTAACAGGCAGCCAGTGTAAGGAGGATAAAATTGGGGTGATACGATCATGTTTTCTAGACCTGGTCAGAACTCTGGCTGCTGTATTTTGTACTAATTGAAGTTTGTTAATAGAGGATGCTGGGCAGCCAGCGAAAAGAGCATTACAGTAATCCAGCCTCGAAGTCATAAAAGCATGGACTAGCTTTTCTGCATCTGAGATGGATAGCATATTTCGTAATTTAGCAATAAAACAGTGTTTATTTGTAAGTCTTGGTGAATTTCTTATGATGTATCTTGTTTATGTTAACAAATAAATACAAATTAAGTTTAATTCCTAAAATTGTATCATAGTTTCAAAAATTTGGGTCGCGGCTTGATGACCATGTAAAAATGTGGGTCCCATAGCCGCCGCGCCATCTAGTGGCTGTTTACCAAATTGTACTAGAGTGTCGCCTCTTGGTGATTCTATGCTCTTTGGTCTATATCTGGCAACACTGCATCTTAAACTGACGTCATTGAAGAACCGTTACACCAAACGCAGAAGCAAGCAAATGCTCATCATACTTTAATTGAAGATTACCAAAACAATCTCTTTCAGTGGATAAACTTGCACGCATGAATTGTTCACTCAAAGAATAACAACGTGCGCGATCAAAACAGACATTTCTATGTTTTATTTCACACGGACTTTAACTCACCCCTCCACAAGATGGCGGTCCTAACTTCAGTTCCTTCGTGTTTACAATCCTGTTATTAAACTCTCAGTAGTGAGCACCAAGGAGGAGTCAGAACTCAGCGTTCTCGCATCTCACACCCACTTCTGCCAAATCGAGCAGTAGATTGAGTCCAACTCTGACCCACATTCACTGCCAGCTCGAGTTTTTACACCTTCATCCTCAATGCGGAGTCCTGACGCTGAGTTTCCACCTGAGACCTGAAGGAAAAACTCTTCACGAGGAGCCTGAGCTCTTCAAACACGTGTCTGTGAGTGGCCACAAGGCCCCAAAACAGGACGAAAACACGAGCAAATCCACCATGTCCACTGGGAAAAATGCACCTGTTACAGAAAAGTGAGTATGGACGTGCTGGTTTGTGTCTGTTGATGTCAAAACTCTGCATCATTGCTGTGCATTTCGAGTTCCTGCTCTGTGGTTCTTCAAGTCTCTAAATGGCTGATTCAGTATATCTGTGTTTTAGCTTTGGCAGTTTTTCTTCATGTCAAATTTTCACATCTCTTCCTTCCTCGTTTTGCAATAGATTCTGGTTTGAGTTCAGCTCATGTTGTACAAGTAGATAATGTAATGCTGGGACTGAATGTGAAGGCTCTGTGGATGATTTACATGCAAGTTGCTGAAGTGGAATCATTCACATTGTGACATATTTTTCATTTTCTTATCCAAAGGCGCTGGCTGTGTGTGTGTTTGTGTGTGTGTACTCTGAGCAAACATCAAACACCTTGACTGTATTCTGCTTTGAATGTGTATTTGTGCATGAGTCATTGAGGGTTAAGAGAGTTTTAAAGGTTTAAGATACCTCTAATGACTTGTAGTCATACACTTGCTTTATTTCTCTTGTTTTCTCACATATTAGGGTCAATTTGGTTTTATATTCGCACATTCAGACTTTCGCCTACTTAATATAATTTCAGAAAAGTATTATTTGCAAATTCTAAATAGGGAAATTATATTAGCAGCCAATGTCTAGCAAAGTACAACATTGTTCACAGTCAATTATAATAGTGCTAATGATGTTTTGAAGTCATGCTTGCATGCGTATACAGATTTAAATTATCGCATCAGAAATTGTCACTGTTTAAAAATGAACGAGTGTGTGAATCTAAAATCAAGTTTACCTCAATTTCTTGCGTTTCTAACATATGCCTCGCTTTCAGTGGTGCATGTTAAAGGGGTAGTTCACTCAAAAAAAAATAACATTTACAATTTATTTTCTCACCCTCAGGTCATTAAAAGATGTAGGTGTATTATTTTCTTCAGTAGAGCCTTAAAATAGACGTTTAGCTCAATCCGTGGTCCTTGGTGATTTGTATAATTTGCATAAAGTCAGTGGTTTCCCCCCTTTTTAGCCTAATATGGCCCGTTTCAACTGAGTGGTACAGTACGAGTCACCTTTATCAGGCTTGGGTTTCCATATAGCCCAAAGTCAGTGCAAATGTCTCATCTGTATATTTAATCTTCACCAGCACATGTAACCTCTTGTTAGAAAGTAATTTCGTCATTCCGAGTTCATAATAGTCCAAAAGGTGATGATAATAGGCCGTTTGTTCATGTTTTAGGTTGCTGAAAGAATCATTTGCTCTTTTGTTTTGTCCCGCTTCTCTTTTGTTTTGTTTTTTGCACTTCACTCTCGTGTTTGTCTGTTTGTGAAAGGATTCGGGTTGTCAGAAGTTTATTTAAAATATAGATGAGCAGCGAGTGATCGCAAGAAAGCGAAACCGCTTGCGCTTTAGACTGCCTTGTAAACAACTACGATGCAGGGTACATTCTGCTCTTCTTATTGGCTTTGTGGCTGTTCATCAAGACGATGACAAGGTTTGTTTGAGCTCGGGCCGACCATGGCTCGTTATTATATGTAGATATTAATACGGTGGAATGTCTCAGCTGTGTACTTAATAATGGCGCTTCCTTTGTTTTCATTCTCCTGTTTGTGTACGCGCTAGTGCCCTTTGTTTGTAAACCAATAACATTCAGCTGTGCGTCTCGCTCCGCCTTTTGGTACCCTTTTGTTGTGCTAGTTACCCTATCAAAAGGAGACCCAAAAAGTGGTACGGTACGATTCACTTTTTGGTACCTTTTGACTGTGGAAACAGCTATAAAAGCGTACTGAACTCTACGTACCACTCAGTGGAAACGGGCCATAAAAAAGACAAAAAATTCCAAACCAATCCCATGTGGGGGAAAAAAAAAAAAGGTTGGTCTATGCATTTAATTGAACATTCATTCATTCATTCATTCATTCATTCATTCATTCATTTTCTTTTAGGCTTAATCCCCCTATTAATCTGGGGTCGCCAAAGCGTAACAAACCGCCAACTTATCCAGCATATGTTTTACGCAGCGGATGCCCTTCCAGCTACAACCCATCTCTGGGAAACATCCATACACACTCATAGACTCATAATACAATAGACAATTTAGCTTACCCAATTCACCTGTACTGCATGTCTTTGGAATGTAGGGGAACTCGGAGGAAACCCACGCAAACAGGGGGAGAACATGCAAACTCCACACAGAAACACCTACTGCGCCACCGCATTGCCCTAAATTGAACATTTACTATAATATTAACAAAACTAGCGAGTTCAAAATAGCTCAGTATTCCGCTCTGTTGGTATTATTGTAGTGAATGTGTATAATCAACGGCGGTTCTAGTTTAAATGGCACCCCATACGGATGCCCTTCCAGCCGCAACCCAGTACTAGCATACCGCCATATATTATTATTAATAAACAATTATTATTCTAAATAAATAACAGAAATCAATCCTAAATATAACTGGAAAACAATGTAAAGAAAGACACAACTGGAGTGATATGCAAAGATCACTTAAGAAACCTTTTGCATGAATATTATTAACAAAAGAAAAATACACAACTGAAGACACTCTAATGCTTGTGTTTGTTGTATTTGCACCAGCTCTGTGATGCATGCCCACAACGTCATGCATTGGGTTAAATTAGGCTGTCCAGTCTCTGTGTTCAGTCCGTCACTGCCATGATTGAAAACCAGACAGGCAGTCAAGCAGGTTGCACACCAGAAGCGCAGCGACACTGGGCGCACATGACAGTTTAAAGTATCACACACCAAATGCGCACATTCACATGATATTTAACATGAAACTAGTCAGATTGCGAAATATGAACTGCGCAGCGCGTTGCCGAGCGGCGCTTCTGGTGTGCGACCTGCTTCATACGGACAGAGTAAACCAAAGCGCATTGGTGCAATTATGATGTTTCTAATATTTTTATGAGAAAAATTGCGATATCTTGATTTAATATGGAATAAAATCGTCTTAAAACGTAAATTCGAATTAATCGAAAAAAAATCGCTAATAGAAACTATAGAATATTGACAATTCTATACAATACAAAAAAAATATAAAATTGTTTTATGGAATTATCTGTTGTCTTTGACCCGACTCGTAGTCGAGAAAGTCTTACCTACCTGACTCATAATCCCTCCTTTCTGCTTCATGGCCATGCTAAATCAAAAAAAAGATCATCATCATATAAACTTTAATTTTGTCGACTTGCAAAACTCGCTGCGTGCCGACATCTCTGCATAAAAGTTAAACCAGTTACTCCGGTTTCACAGCACATAGACGCATGTATTTTATCGCCGTGACTATAAACAACCGGAATTCAAACCGGGAGAACACTTAACACTCTATGAGTGTGTGACACTCTGAATCAATATACCTGCATAAAGTTAATGCTGTCTTAAAGTTTTTACTAGGGCTAATTTTTTTTCTACCCGTCATCGTCTCCCCGTGCCACCCCACAGCAAGATACTGCCCTGGGGGATCGCCCATATTGCCCATGCCTAAATCCTCGACTTTGTACAATGACGATCTATGCATAAACCACACATTCACTAGACATGCTCAAATAACACACTGACAGGACATTTCTGTGTAGTATACTAGTTCCTGCTGCTTAGATTTGCGTGACTGTGTTGTCATGGCAATGCTGGTAAAATGAAGCCTCTTGATTCGGTCACTGTCATTAAAATGTGGTTATTTTATTGGCTTTAAGTTTATTTTTCAGTATAATCTAAGCTATTATGTTAATATTATTTCGTAAGACTATTGAAATATATTTAATAAAATAATAAATATTTATTACAAAGCATTTTCAAGTTTCAATTTTTGTCCAAGTGCATTCAGAGTTTTCAGTTTTGTCCAGGAGTTTTATTTTGGTGGATCACAAAAATAATGTTTCATTTTCTACCCAGACTGATAGCTTTGCTTCACTAGACATCAGTGTGGATGTCTCGGGTTTGGTACCAATTGGTACTGAAAATTTAAAATGTCAATTTCCCGCTAACATTTGAGTGCTGTTGAGCACGGTTTCAACAGAATTGACTGCGATTGGCCGTGAAGTAGTGTTGGGTCCATAGACGATGCCATCGCCGATGGCCAATAGACATCACAATGCTGAGCTGGCATTGCGATCCTCCGCCCCGCCCTCGTTGTAGCAACCCGATTGCGAAAAATACACACTCGGGGCCCCGTTTACTCCAATAATGTACGTCTTAGATTTAAAATGGCATTTTAGAACGGAAACGATCCACATCCACACTGGCGTTTCACCAACGTAGCATTTCTGAACAGCCCTCCGTCCACACGCATCATGTGACCACACCCACACATTTCATTTTCATTTTTGGGTGAACTATCCTTTTAATTAAGTATTTTTGCCTCACTAGTGCACTTAAATAAATGCTTTAAACATCTGTACATTATCAGAGAATTAGTATTTTTAAAGTTATGTTTCTTTGCACAGATCTATACACAGTTTGTGTTCATTTATTTTTGTTATACACTATACTTTAGTTTTTTTGTGCCATGTTTGCTCAGTGGCTAGCACTGTCACCTCACAGCAAAAAGGTTGCTGGTTTCCGAGTCCTGAGTTGGGATTTCTGTGTGGAGTTTGCATGTTCTCCTCTTGTTGGCGTGTATTTCCTCCGGGTGTTCGGTTTCCCTCACAATCCAAAGACATGCACTGTAGGTGAATTGGATTAACTAAATTGGCTGTAGTGAGTGTGTGTGTATGTGAGAGTGTATGGGTGTTTCCCAGTACTGGGTTGTGGTTGGAAGGGCATCCGCTGCTTAAAACATGCTGGAATATGCTGGAATAGTTAGTGGTTCATTCCACTGTGGCGACCCCTGATAAATAAGGGACTAAGCCAAAGGAAAATGAATGAATGAATAAATGTTTTGTTTTGTTGCACAATTGAATTATCAGTAATTAGCCTGTCAGCATTAGTTATCAGGGTTTGACACATTTTGATGAATAATACTAGATCAAATTAAGTATTTCCTTGCAAAATAAATAAACATTAGGCAATCATTCTAATACTTCAGTAAATTAAAAATCAAGCAGTGGAAGTTAAAATGAGTACTTAAAAAATTGACCAACAGTAAAGATATAAAACTATGGGTTGCGGCTGGAAGGGCATCGGCTGCCTAAAAACGTGCTGGATAAGTTGGCGGTTCATTCCGCTGTGGCAACCCCGGATTAAAAAAGGGACTAAGCAGACAAGAAAATGAATGAATGAATGAGTAATATCTTATTTGGTTATCTTTTTCTCAAGTCTTTGTTGGGTGTACTTCATCCACCGCTGCTTGCTTTGCATTTATGCGAATGCTTATCGACTCCTTTAAGCTGAATTGGCAACTACAGACATGTTCGACCAGTTGACATTAATTAGTCCTGCTAAATATATCGTCAGTGGTCTGTTGCTGAAATCTCTGCATCCGGGAGCATCCATAATTAATAAAGGCCACCGTTCACAGGTCTCAATGCTGTCTTGGTATTTAGTATAAAATGTCAACAATTTCACCATGACTTTGGTGTCTGTGTGTGGGTTTTCTTAACTTTGGAAGCTACGGGGGAAAATTGTTGCCTGAAGATAAACCCAGATTTAGGGTGTGAATGAGTGCGTATGAGTGTTTCCCAGTAGTGAGTGGCAGCTGGAAGGACATGCATTAAACCGACATGCACGCTGGTATAGTTGGCAGTTCATTCCGCTGTGGCGACCTCTGAAGTAAAGACTAAGCCAAAGGAAAATGAATAAATAAATGTTGCACTTATGTTTTTGGAAAAAAAAAAAAACTTTACATCACTTTTTTTTTTTTTTTTGAAAAGACATTGTTACACCACAGTGTTTGAAAAAAGAGACTGTTACACTGTGACTACTAAAAATATATCATTACACAACTAGGCATGGGCTGGTATAAGTTTCTGGCGGTATAATAACCTTGTATAAAAAAATAGCATGGTATCTGTGTTTACTGCTCGGGGCTCAACAATAAGGACTGCCTGATGGCTCGGGGCCAGCGTGAGAGACGCTTGGGACATAAGACAGGATCATTACTGACCCAATCGAGACTGCTGCCTTGTCACTAAAGTTTAACTTGCATGCTACTATTTGTTAATTGTGTGCATTTTAAGTTTGTGCTTTTAAATCTTTAAATGCTCTCTTCTTTGTGATATTGTAAACACCATATTGCTTTTCGCTTCCTCTTATCTGATTTGATGTTTTGAGAATGATATTTTTTTTGTAGCCTGGTAAAAACCAGTGGTGCATTTCCGAAAACCATCATTAGCCAACTAAGCTTGCAAGTTCCATTGTTTCCGGACGTTTCCCAAATCCATCGTTCCAACGAACATTCGAAAACTGCGTCGCAAACTTGTACGCTTACGAAACGCATAACTCTTTACTCAAAGATGAAGACCCTACTCAATGTTTGCACTGTAAAACCCCATGGACCGTAAAACACATTTTACTGGACTGCCCTGCTTTTAATGACTTCAGAAAGACTTTTTACAATGAGAACTCTCTTGAGGACATTTTTAACAAAGTGACACCAGAAAAAGTATTGGAATTTTTAACATGCATTAACCAGAGAAATCTTATTTAAACTGTATATTCAATTATTTCTTTTTTACTGTTGATGTTTGTTAATTACTGAAATGCACATGAAAATAGCCTTAGTAGCTGACATGGCAATAAATAAATAAAAAATGAATAAATGAATGTACACTTGCGACTACACCTCTGGAGCTGAAGTTGTTTGAAACATGGTTCCTGGTTGTGTTCTATTCCCAGTTATCCCCCCTATGCAATTTTCTTTTAAAACATTCTAACATTTAAAAATGGAATAATAATAATAAAAAAATTGCTATCTTTCCTCACCTCTCTCTCTCTCTTCCACACTGTCCCGCATGATGACAGTCACGCATACGAATTTTTAGGCATTAAATAATTTATATTTAATATTTAATACTTTTCTCCTATATAAGTGCATTGTTTTTTATGATGTGTAACGGTATTGAAACTGATACAGTTGCTATTTTTAGATCTTGCGGTATATAACCGTATTAACGCCCAAGCTTAATAGCTATTGCTATTTTTGGTGGGGCCAGAGAAAATTTTGCCAGGGCAAGTAAAAAATCTTAATCATTGGCCCGAACAGACTAGTAGAGCTGTTTGGACAGATCTGTGTGTTGGTATAGTGTATAGACCGTCATACTGGGGTGATATGAACACACCCAGTCCTTTTTTTTTCAATTTAACTACAAAAAAAGGGTCGGCCAATTGGAGCTGTTTCCAAATCGATCGCACCATTACGTAGGTGTGCGTTCCCCCCGCCCACCGAATTGATTGACAGCTGTGCGCATTAACATGTTCCTGTAGTCGCGTGTATATGTCAACAAGACCAGACAGACATACGCAAAGCAACCGGGAATAAAAGGTCTGTTCTGTTCGCTAGGATCAGCAATCATCATCAAATGTGATTAAGAGTAAGTTTCACATGTTTAAAGTGTTTTAAAACAGAGTATGTGTGTAATTAATTACAGCGTTTTACTTCAGCTTTACTTCATCAGCACAGCCGCGTGTCAGAACAATTATAAAAGAAGACGCTTCAATCCCGGTTTGTGGAAGTTAAATCAGGTTTATTTTGTACATTAGCATAACAGATATCCACACAGTACTTGAGGTTAGCCTTAACTAAGCTCAGCGCGCTCTGTCTGTCTGCCTGCCTGCCTGCGTGCGTGCGTGCGTGCGTGCGTGCGTGCGTGCGTGTGTGTGTGTGTGCGTGCGTGCGTGCGTGCGCGCGACTCATCAATGCAACTTCACAATACTGATTAGTAAAGGTTAGTTCTAACTGTAGTATCTCACAAACGCTACGTGAGGCCTCCTTCCTTTAAGTCTGTCTGTTGTCTGACGCAGCTGAGGGAGGAGGCATGTAGAAACAGTAGGCGGGAAAAACTCGTCTTAAAGGCGCAGTACGACAAAACCACCCCCTGCTGGAAATCAGTATAAAACAGCATCTTGTAAAAGGTATAATGAAAAATCTGATGGGTATTTTGATCTGAAACTTTATATACACATTCTAGAGACGCAAAAGACTTATATTAAATCTGAAAAAAGGGGTAGCCTAGGTGCCCTTTAAACCCTGCGGCTGTAAAATAATTTCTTTTTAATATAATTTTAAGACCAGGCATGATCAAACTGTCTATACTAGATGTGGAATTGGTCATTTTAGGTTGACTCATTTGTATTTACTGAATAACGAAGCACCACCTAAAAGTAATTACTGCCAAGCTGCTCTTACCACGAAACATATTTTGTTGGAATGTGGAAGTTTAAATACCATTAGACAACATTTTTATAAGGAGAGTAAATTAAAGGACATTTTTAAAACCAGAAAGAATCTTAAATTTTCACAAATTGAACTTAAAAATCATATTTAACTTTGAATATATTTTTGTTTGAATTTAATTTATTTATGTTCTATATATTTGTCTAAGTAACTTTTTATTAAAATACAAATTTTATCATGTAATATTTTTATGTTTATCCATTTAGCTTTGAAATCGCTATAAGTTGCTGATGTGGCAATAAATAAATCATAAATTTCTTTTTAAATTTCTTTGTAAAAAACAACAACTTTTTATACATTTTATACAATATAATACATTTTAGGAAACATTTATGATATTTTGAAACAGAAAACATGTTAGGCTACATCATTAAAATAAACCATTGACTTCTACTGTCTTCATTAGCTTCAAAAACAGGGATTTCCTTAAAACACATAAAAACACTTTAAAAAAACCTTGGCATATACCATAGAAATGGTACAACAATTTTTGTTTTAATACCTTGATTTTTTTCTAAACCATAGTAATCTTTGAGACCAGTTATCGTCTCATGCCTATACGCAACTGATTTTAAAACAAAACAATATTGTTTAAATACTGTTTAAAATTCTAAAACATTGTTAGACAACCGTTTCTTAAACACTATGACATATTAGCGTTATTGTCCACAGAGATAAAATGCATTTTTAATCTGTCCTCATTACAGGAAATTTTACATAAGTTCTACAACAAATTTAGTGGTATATGAAGAAATTTAATATGAATAAAGTTTTTGACATGTTTCTGAAAAACTAATACAGCGATTGATGTCTTTCTAGACTGGGAAAATGTATTTAAATGTGTGAAGTTTCTGACAAGTTTCTAAAAATGATTTACCCTAATAGAACAGAGTCAGTTATAAAAGACGGCAAATTAAAACAAAGGTCAAAGCTCAGATGTACAAAACAAATGATGGAAAATAATTTTAGCCTTAAATACTTTAGAAATAAACAGTGATTTTTTTATTTATTTATTTTTTAGATGTGATTTCATAATTAGTCCCATAGAGGGTTAAATAATTAGATGCAATTCAATTAAATGTTTATATTTAATAGTTTAATAGTTTTTTTTATTATACACTATAATGTATTTATTTTTTATAACTGTTTGTGCAGATAAAATAGCTTGTATAAATATAAATGATAATTTAGATATATTAATATATAATTTTAATAAATTGTGATTTTAATTTAATATTACATAATAATATAGTGTATTTTAAAGCTCATTCGTTTCATATAATGTATACATTTTAGTTTTTAACATGCATTTGTATGCACACTGTGTATTTAATATATAAAGCATACATTTCCCCCTATTTTTTAATAATTAAGGATTTCTGTTTGGAAATATTTTTATTGTATTATGTCATCTACTTTATACAATTTAAACAATAATTATTTTTTATTTTGATAATTTATTTTGTAATTATTATAATTTGTTTACTCATTGATCTTTTGTCCCCCTTATAAAAACATTGATTAAAAAAAATGCACTCATTATGCATAAATATTGTGTTTATCTACATATATTTCAGCTCCAGACAGATGTCTTTGCAGGCCTGCCTTGATGAATGCATGGAGGCCTTGGATCTATTCCTCAACAACCACTTTAATGAGAGTTTGGACAAACTGCGGCCCCGGTAAGCAAACTGTTATTTCCTCATCATTTTTGTCTTATTTTTCCTCATTTCTCTGCCTCACTATCATCAATGAGCAATTTTACTTGCAAAAAGACAAAGAGCAGCCATTTATTTGGCTAGGTACAAAACCAAATTCAATGTTTGGCTTCTGTGCCTCCAAATAAATTGCTTGTTTAATAGCATAAATTACTTGTTTAATCCTGTGTGATGGCATGCTTGATTCCCGCTGTGGTGGATAATTGCGTCAGACACACTCCCTTCTCCAGGATGTGAGGTGTTTACCTAAAGTTCACACCCTCGCTTCTGACAATACTCACTCGTAGAGATATTTCATTAATGTATAGCTGGAAGACTTGAAGGAGAAGAATGAAACTATATGCTCAAGTAGCTCCAGCCCTCCTGTTTCATGTACAGACCTCACTGAATGTACAGAGGGCTTGGTTTCAGGCTATAAAAACCATGGTTTATTAGTAGTACTCTAGCAGAGGTTGTGGAAAGTCTGTGCTCCAATCCCAGTTTAATGTACAGACAGCTTTAAGTAACATTCATAGTTTTTTAAGGGAAATTAAAGCATTAGTTATATCAACCTTTTTTTTTTTTTTTTTTTAGAAACCAATCCCGATACCAACATTTTGAGCATCGACTGATACAGATCCGATCCTGATATTGTGCGTTTTTTTTTTTTTTTTTACATAATACAGTTTCTACAGTTCTTGTGGTAAAATCAAATAATGTATCTTCTTTAGTAAAAATAACACGCCTATGGGCCTACTGTATATGAAAGACGGCACAATCTAACTGAGAACATGACGCTGATATGATCTGTTGTGGTCCATCTTATGCATCCTTTTTTAATATTAAGATTTTTCTTTGAAATCCGTAACAGGCTACCACTATTGACACTCATCGCTGGTAAAATAACCACCCTTTTAGCAAAACCTGATATTTTCTTGCAGGTTTGACGCAGACTAATCTAAACCAGTTTTACTTATTAAACTCTCCCTCACCAAATCTCACCATGAGTGAGATAAGAAAAATAAAAGCACATCAGCACAGAGGAAAAATCAGATGCTCAATACATAATCTTTAAAAATAATGACTCGTATTAAACATGTAGCAGATTGCTAAAGACACGATTGTTACGCGTCAATTACAGCGGAGCATTAATTAAATCATTGTTTTACATGGAGCGCAACAAACCATCTATTTTTGTCTGAAAATGTATTTTTGTCTAAAAAACTTTCTTTTTGGAATTAATTTGGTTTGGTATAATTTGTATCTTAATTTCAATGTATTTTTTGTTGGTAGTTATTTACAAAATAAACAAGAAGAACGAATAACATTTGAGGTGAAGTGCTTCAAGACAAGGGGTCTGTTCTTCATACCTTGCTTAAATGAACTAAGATGATTTGGCAGATCCTGGATCTTTTAACTTTGATAACTGATCTCTGGCTAATTTGGTTCTTCAAACAAGTTCATGAATCAGATCAAAATGTCTGGATGAACTGGTCTGAGATCGCTGTGTGTGTTGTGAGGGACTGATCTATCGATCCTCGATATCATGATTAGCAATGCAACGATTGGCTGACGGCACAGCAGCGTAATGACATCATCTGATTAATATTCAATTATCCAAGTGAGCAAAATTACATCAAATTTGTAGTAAACGGTTTGTTAAATATGACAAGCAATAACTTTCCACCTTTGTTGTACGCAGCAGGCTTTACTTTAGTATTGTAGCTGGTTTCATAATCGATGTAAAGAATAACTGAATGTTTAATTTTATTTTTCATCCCAAAAGCATTTTGATATTGGTAAAGGTGTCTGCAACTTTTGTAGGGGGTTAAATACTATTAGCTATAATGGCAGTCCATTATCCAAGCTGGAAAAATGATCCTTTTAAGTAACCAGTCTGACGCGATGAACTCATCCAAGTCGTTATATCCTTTTCTTGTGTTTATTTGTTCTTCAAACAATCTTTTTCTTTATATAACGATACAATATGGAACGGCAATCAAAAACTGTATCACTCCGTCTCTTACTCTCTTTATAACAAGGATATGACGTGATCAGTCATCAATAAGCAAAGGCATATTTAAAGCATGCAATAATAATTTAAACATTATTTTGATTATAGACAGTATAAATGCAATGAATAAACAAATAAAGATAACTATACATAATATTTTACAATTTGCATAATAAATATGGCTCTAAAATTAGCTGTCAAAACGTGCTTATGACAGCATAAATTTATAATTCCTTTAAAAAAAAAGTTCAATATTGTGAGTGTCTATTATCATACACAAATTGTACTAAAGCGATCTAAAAAGTTAATATCGGGAAGTTTTCTCTTTGAACCACCAGATGGCAGTCTTTGTACTTTTATTTCGGAGTGCAGATTGTATAAGTTTTATTAATATATATATTTTTAACTTAATATATTCTTTATTTAATATTTTTTATATAATATATTCACTATTTTCCCAAGTGTATATGAGTACTACTGTAAGACAATATCAGAATTTGGTACATACTTTCAGTATTCTCCTTGCTTGAACTGACCCGATTTAATCCTGTTTATAGACCTTGTTCTTGGCTGCTGCATGGAGGGCGCCATATCGACCAGTGTCTTCCGGTAGAACGGTTAGAACTTCTGTTTACAATGTTTACAATAGGTATTTTGCGCTCCAAATATAGGTTTCATTAGCGTTTTTATTGAATTACGGAGTGCTTTTGTGACACACAACTTTTGTTGTGTGTCACAAGGTGTATGTTAAAGCTGCTATAATCTGTCAGATACGGCTCAAGCGCGAGAGAAAAATGTTCACCTAGTTCACGTGTCTGCTGTCAGAAATACAGTGTGTGTGTGGTGTGTGTGTTTTCCCGGCCTGTCAGCTGTTAGCTCAGTGGCTCTTCAACACGCACACATGCGCGCACAATACTTCACTGCATTGTAAAACAAACCAGATTACATGAAACTTAACAGGTATGCAAGTCATGCAATTTACAAAAATGACCGATAAAAGTCTGTTACTGATACTTTTCTGGCTGATTTGCTGTTCAGTTTAATCGCGAGCCGTTTATGATTTATTTAGTGTGTTGTTTTTACCACGGTTTGTGTTTTTCTGTCATTTCGAAATGACACCAGCCTATATTTTCACTTTGTCACCGTTATTAAATCTGTGTCAGTGGCACAGTACAGGCTACGTGTGTGTCAAAAATTTGGTGAACTACATTTGTGTGGGTTAGTTATATATTTGAAAGAAAGAGAAACTGTTGACTTTAGCGATGACGAGGCTCCATTTAAACAGCAGAAGATGCCATCTGACAACGAGGGGAAAATGCTTTACAGCAATTGTTTTCCATCCTATTAGATCACCTTTTTTTAAACGATCAGTGTTGGTTCAAAGATGATAAAAGCAGGTAAAATAAATTAAAACTATCGTTTCAAAGCTTTTCAATTGTGACTGTTTATACGCATCAGCTGCCGACCAGAAGTTCTTAGCATTCTCCTTGAGCATACATGCAAATCATAATGGGTAATTTTGCAATCTAAGAAAAAGGTCTATATGAAATAAGCCTGCTCCCGAGCAGGTTTGAGCTACCAGAACTGTTGCTATGACAACAACTTTCGGATGAGTTTTGAAGAACTATTCTAGATCGTGTCAAATCGCCAATCACCAAATTTAGCTAAATGAGTAATCCACGTTCGAAGAACGGACCCCAGGTCCGCTTGAATGCTTCTTCGCTAAAACAAAAACTGGTCTGTTAAATAAAATATAAATAAAATTACAGTGAAATATTCACAGGTTCAGAGTAGCCTATATTAGGCTAAATGATTGTCACTGTAATGAAAATCCATATTGCGTCCGTCAGTTTTATTAATTCACGTTTATTAATTCAGTCAACTACTTTGACCACAATGAGCCAGGCTTTACAAATTATTTGCAGCACTGAAAGTATAAACTCGGAAAAATAAACTCAGTGGGTAGGATGAGAGTAATAATTTTACGGAGCAGCTCAGTGCATAGCCCTTCGGTACTCACCTGTGGTCATTTCCAAAACTTAGCATCACAAAGGAAAGAAATCAGTGCATTGAGGATCTGAACAATATAATATTCAGCCTTTTCTAATTTAAAATTGCAGCTAGGCCTACCTTGTGTGTGAAAAACAGGTAATAGGCTAATGCTCTCTACTCCAGTGTTGCGAAAGCGACCTGCTGATCTAACAGACACAGCACAACATGATTTAGAAACATCAATGAACTCCTTGTTGCAGGTCAAAATGAACCCATTTTAAGCCAAACTAAATGCATTTTTTCACAGATTATTTAAACTAATAGGAACAAATAGTCTCGGAGAAAGTTTTTCATGTTGTCATAAACGAATGCGACATGCAGTTTAAATTGTTTGTGAATGGGGAATGATTGACAGTCGCAGCGGAGGGAAACGCTGAATTGAACATGAATTTAACCACCTGAATGTTCATCTGTGCTTCACATTAAACTATAGAATGGCTTCAGAACATTTGGGATATAGTGACATGACAACTTTCTAGTGCCTTATAATAGGCTACCTTCATGGCTTTTGTTGGCTTGCAAATGACACAGAATATAGACCATGCGCAAGATCGGATTTGGATCGGTACCAGCTGGCCGATACCCGATCCAGCAAAAATTTGCAGTATCTAACTGATATCCGATCCAAGTATTGGGATCGGTGCATCCCTTAGTTAAATTCATTCATTGGGGTGCATGTATTAAAGTGTCAGAAACTTCTTTTATTGTATATTTTACTGGCTTTTTACAACTGATACAAATTTTTAGGTAGCTAGTCAACAGTTTAGCTAACTTTGTTGCTGCATCTAAAAGCTTTGGTTGCCTCATTGCCTTATCAGAGATTGATTTCACAGGCAGCACATAGGGCAAAAGTGGTTGTATATCTTAAAAAAAAATTTTAAGAAGACCGTTTTGCAACCGTACTAAAACAGCAGTGGAATTACAACATGCATTCATCAGGTATTAATGGGCATTCCCTCAATTTTTAGCGTAGCTCCATCCGTAAACAAGCATGTTTTGAGAGTTCAAAATAATTGAGTGTGTGATGACGGCTATTAAACTGACCCTAGAGTCTGTTTTATATTTTTATGATAAGATTAAGTAAAATCAGACAAGTAAGAAGGCTGGTTTTGTGATTATCAGTGTGTGTTTGCAGATGATACTGTGGTATTTGATTTTTACACCACAGTTCAACAAGCAAGATATTAGTTTTAACATGTTAGAAGTAGCATTGTTTGCTTTTTTCCAAACAATGCTGAAGAGAGCATTTCTGTTTCATTACTGAGTGAACCTGTTTTGCAATAAGAGAGTAAGTCAATAATTCAATGATCTATTCATAAACACAGACAGGGATGTGAAAATAAGGGATACTTGGAGGATAAATAAAAAATTTTTATCGCAGATTAAAGTGAAGAGCAGAGGAGGAGTGGATTGGCCTCCCTTAATGCTATTCTAGGGCTTTCAAAAAGGTGTGGGCCCTTAGAGTCATCCTTTACATACACACTCTACAGAGACTTATTTTACATCCTGTAAAAAGGGGTATAATAGGATGGGAATGTGGTCATTTTTATATTCATTTCATTATTAATTAGTTAGTTAGTTAGTAAAACTGTATTGTCCTTGACCGGTAATTTGTTATGGGCATCGCCATATTGCAGTAGACATTCCAAAAAACCACACAAAATACAGTTGTTACAATAATTATAATGCTAATTAAAATAAACTCTTGTTAAGTAAACCCACTGAAAAAGTATTTATTGTATCTGTTTAACCTACATATATGAACTCTACATTTCCTACCAGAGGGAAGCAGTTCATAATGTGCATTCAAAAAAAAACAAAAAACAAAGTTGGATCATTCAGAATCCTTTCCAACAGATTAAGGACACAATTCTCCCACAAAAAATATTCATCATGCCCAACAATTTTCCATCCTGTCTTTAAGAAATGCATCACTTAGATTTACACTGTACAGATAGATTACCAAACTACACTGTGATACCAGATCTAACAATGCTTTCAAGGATTGCTTTATAAAACAACATCATCATGAACTTCTTGTTAACTCAGAAAAGATGTAACTTCTGTAAAACATGCAATCTCTAGTGTAAACGAGAGCAAACCCACTCCTTGTGTGTTTTCCATGTGAAAGAACTGTCAATGTAAATGGCCAAGTATTTATAGGTCTCTGAGTAATAGGATGGTTGTGTACAACCACTTGATGATGGTCACCTATACACTTTGGGTCAAATACCATCTCCTCAGTTTTTTTTCATTCATTTTATTAATCTGGGATCTCCACAGCGGAATTAACCGCCAACTTATTCAGCATATGTTTTACGCAGCAGATGCCCTTCCAGCTGCAGCCCATCACTGGGAAACACCCATACACACCCATACACACTCATTCACACTCATACACTACGGAAAATTTAGCTTACCCAGTTTATCTTTACATGTCTTTGGGCTGTGGGGGAAACCGGGGCACCCGGAGGAAACCCACGCGAACAGGGAGAACATGCAAACTCCACACAGAAATGCCAACTGGCCCAGCTGGGGATCGAACCAGCGACCTTGTTGCTGTTAGGTGATAATACTACCCACTTCGCCATCTCTTCAGATTTTTTAGTATTTATTTTTAGCTTATTTTTATCACACCAATTAACAAACTGGCTAATTTCCGCCTGGTAGATAACACTAATACCATCATTCTCATAAAGTAATCTTAGTATTGCCTAATTGTAGGTATGTGGCTTTGGTGTGTTTAAAAATTCTCCAGAAATTATTTTATATGCTCATTTATTAACCCATAAAATACCCGTTGAATCAAAGTCCTTATTGACCATATTTGGGATGGTAGTGATCATTAATGAGCCCTGCTCTGACGCAGCTCTCAGTGCTCTCTCTCTCTCTCTCTCTCTCTCTCTCTCTCTCTCTCTCTCTCTCTCTCTCTCTCTCTCTCTCTCTCTCTCTCTCTCTCTCTCTCTCTGTTCAGTTCAGTTCAGTTCAAGTTGCTTTGTTGGCATGACATTAAAAACAGTATTGCCAAAGCATTTCAAATATGAAACATATTAAAACCATTGAAAATAATAATTAATAGTAATACAGATAAGATATAATGACACACACACACACAAAAAAACAATACATTTCATAAATATAAATATAAATATAATAATAAAAAGTTTAAATTATTTAAATAAGATACATGAGTTTACATTAACCATTTCTTATGGTGTGTAGGGTATATACATATTTTGCAGCTAGTCTAAATTTCAATTCGTCCTCTCCGAGTATATGGTAAAGTTTTTCTGAGTCATTTAAATTAAAAAATGAATTGATCAATGTTTCAAATTGGGGGAAAAATATTTCTCTAGTCGTGGTGTATTTGGGGCAAAACAGAAGGAAGTGTGTCTCATCCTCTATTTGGTTTGTGTCACACTGTTTACATATTCTCTTTTCCTTAGGAGTCCAGGATTTCTCTCTCTCTCTCTCTCTCTCTCTCTCTCTCTCTCTCTCTCTCTCTCTCTCTCCCTCTCTCCCTCTCTCTCTCTCTCTCTCTCTCTCTCACACACACACACACACACACACACAAACACACACAAACACACTCACACACACTCACACACCTAACCAGCATGATGTACTCTGAAATAAATGTCCCAAATATTTATACTTCATTTGTCACAAAAAAAGGTAACAAACAGACTAGATGCTATGATGAAAATCATCTTTTGTAAGCTGTTTGGACCGAACTGTGTGTAGGTATAGTGTGTCGACAGTCATATTGGGGTGATTATAAAGACAATTAGTCTTAAAAAAAAATTTTTGACGTTAAAATAGGATCCAAATCCCACCCATTTTGAGGCCCACCGCAACAAGATGTAGGAGTGCGGTTTTCCTCACCCACAGAATTTATTGACAGGTGCCATTTCTCCATAATAACATGAATGAACATATCCACAGAGCATTTATTGCTACGAAACTGGGATTAAAATATTAGTTACAACTCTCTGTGATCAGCTGCTTCTTAATAATTAGTTTTATAAGTTTAAAAAAATTTGCATGTTTCAAAGGGTGCTTTCACACCTGTGAATCGATTCATTTGTTCCGAAATTAAAATTGTTACAATGCTGCTCTTTGTTCTCGGTGTGGTTCGCTTTCACACGGCAAAGTTTCTAAACGGCCCAAAAGAGCTAAAACAAGTAAGAGTAAACTCTCCTCACGTTGGTCAGAGTTTCAGGGTTTATTTTGCAGAGTCCCGCTCTGCTGTTATGCGTCATTATTTTAATTTATGACGATGAGCAATAAAGACATCATAAGTGAAAAGCAGTGCTGGGCATAATTAATTTGTGTTGGGACAACAGGAAGAAACCCAGCATTTTTTACCTTATATATTATCAAAACAGATACAAATAACGAGACTGCATATTATTCAAAGTCTGACTATCTACTTCTGCATTTGGTGTAGCTGTCATTTTCTAAGGATGTCAGTTTGTTGGCTTCGATCACAATATTAGTTTGCCATGAGGGAATGATGGGCAAATAGAAAGCCCCGCCTCCTATTCAATATTCCATTTCAGCTGAAAGTACATCAGCATGCTGAAATAAAGGTCTCAGCAACTTCCGGTTCACGCTGACTTTAAACAATTAACCTTCTCTGTGTTTGCCTGCAGTAAAGTGTGATCTGGCATCTGTATGTGTGTGTGTAAAAGCATTTGTGTTGTGTTGTGTTCCAGGTCTAAGGAGAGCATGTATCACGCTTTGATCTATGCCACAGTATTAGAGATGCAGGCCATGATGACCTTCCAACAAGACGACATCGTGCATGCTGGGAACACGATGAAGAGCGCTCAGGAGGTGTGCCAGAGGTAGACACGGAGCCAAAAAACAACACACTCGTGGAGAGAACTTCTCCCGCGACCTTTAAACTTTAGGCAAATGGGCTCATTTCCATGTCAGCTGACTTGATTTGCTTGTATTTGCATGGAGATGTAACTGCGTGGCTTCAAACAGGCAGCTGGTCATGTCTAATGATGACTTTTATTGGCTTTACATAACATAAATTAAATGGAGTGGAAAACTTATGCTGGGGTATATGTTCTTGTGGTAATATAGACCACGCATTACCTACAGCTGAAGTCAAAATTATTTACTCTCCTGTGAATTTTAGATTCTTTCAAATATTTCTCAAATGATGTTTAACAGAGCAGGGAATTTGTCACAGTGTTTCCTATAGGGTTTTTTGCCTTTGAGTCAGAGTCATTTGATTTTGAGTATCCACCAATACCTTAACCAGATCGATACTTCTAAAATACATAAAAAAGAGCGAAGATACAGGTCAAGGATGTTTCTTATGTTCTATTTAATTCACCTTATTTTAACATTCAACAACTCTATTAACAAACAGAGCACTTCTGTGAGGGAGCTTGAACAAGAAAGTAATAAATATCATAAATTCTTCACTTTTGGACTTTGGTGCAACAGTAAATATAAAAAAATCCGACCCAACTTTGAGAACAGATTAACGCCAATATTTTTTTAACGCCCAATTAGAGTCTCGCGTTAATGCAGCACGTTAACGCCGATAACCACTAATAAAAACAAACAGCATCTCAACTTAAAATACCTGGCAGGCAATCCGAAGTTTACATATATCACAGTTTGCTATTGCAATGTTGTCATCAACTTTATAATACCTCCAGAGCGCAGACATACTCGCTCTTTCTGCTTCAAGCTGCATCTGTTTTCTACTTTGCTGCTATTTAACCAATTGCGTCTCTGCAACAAAGTGATGTCATGCCGCATTCGTTGCTATTTCTGTGTCAAAAAAAGCTTTAACTCTATGCTAAAGATGTGTTTAAAAAAAAAAAAAATATATATATATATATATATATATATATATATATATATATATATATATATATATATATATATATATATATATATATATATATATATATGTATGTCTGAAACCGCGTGATTGGGCCCGATTTCCGATCATGTGATTGGATCTGGACATTCCAAATTTCCTGTAATGTTTTTTTTTCTTTTGGAGAAAGTCTTATTTGTTTTATTTCAGCTAGAATAAATGCAGTTTTTAATTAAAAAAAAAACATTTTAAAGGGCCATGACACCCCCCTCTTTCGGTTAAAGTCTACTTCAGAATTTTTTCAAAAGATGCATGATTAATGGGCGTGGAGCTCCGCGAGCATCGGGCAGGAGTGGGCGTGGCCAGCAGGGGATAAGGGGAGCGAATAACTGCTGTTGTCATTTAGCTCACAAAATGAGACACAAAGAGGAGACGCATGAGTTTATAGTTTACAAAGTTAAAATGCAAAGAAATGAACAGTGATTTAATGCCCTGCTACATTTGTTATTCGTCATTTCATATACAGACAACCACAATTTATATCATTATAAAGATGTGTGTTCATCTAAACACTATAAATGAGGACTTCTCCCTCAATTCCCGTATCCAGCAGACTCAGTGCAGCAGGTCTCCTGACCTGTCTATTTTAACCATTAACTCTGCTGGTAATCTGGAGGATTTAGGCAAACACAGCAGCACGGCGATGTGTCTGAATGTGAACGAACTCCTGATAAAACACAGCGTCCGCCATTCTCTAATTCTTGTGCTGCTCTCCCGACAAAAATGCTAGCAGCACACACACAGCTTTGCTGTATGATCGGCCCTGACAAGATCGCGGGGGATAACATGCAACAAACCCCGTGGATGATGGAAACAAACGCATATGAGCCTTCATGAACGGCTAAATACTGTGCCGTGGTTTCCGTGTCTCTCAGCTCGGGCTTGACACTGGCAGGTCTGGCAGGTCTCATGAATAATTAAGCAGCCGGCTCTTCTCATAGGATAAGAAAACTCCGCTATGAATAATAATGAGAAACCGACGCGTCATCATTGCACTTGCAGTTCTGCGCTACGTCGCCGATTTTGATCCCGCCCCAAAAATCATTTTAAACCCGGAAGCTGAAATTAGCTGACAAAAGCTCAAAATTATCCAGTTTTCCCCACAATTAAAGCTGACAGGTGCTAACATTGTCTTAACTGATGCTCAACACACACACATCTGTTAATATAAAAAAAAGTTCTCCGGGGTGTCCTGAACCTTTAAGGTCAATATTATTAGCCTCTTTTCCCCCAGAGGTCGAAGACCGCATATACTGTACACGTTTTTATCATCTTCTCCTGATAACACTTTTTGATCTTACAGATAAGAGCAATACATCAATCAAATCTATTAGGTGTCTACCTTTTTTGTGTACACTTTTCATTCTTTTCTTTTTCCGCAAAACGCGTCTGCAAAATGCACTGAAACGCCACAAAAACACAGACATGAGGCATATCATCACCTCAGATTTATAAGGTTCTATCTGCGTTCTGAATGATTTTGAGATATTGAGCTTCAAGTTTTTGTATTCCATATAGCAAACAGTATGTGTGTAACATTTGTTTTTTTTTTAAATAAAAAGTCTTAAAATGTTAACAACTTATAAAAAACATCCCATAATGTAAATAAGTTGTCTTTTAATAAGAATGTCAATAACTCAATTTTGACAAAAATGTCAGGTAGAACCTTATAATTCCAAGGTGACGATATATCTATATGAAGCTATGTAATAAGTAGCTGAAATAAGCACAAATGTCAGGGCATGTCAAAACATCTCAGGGGCCCCAAAATCACTTCAGACCCCTGAGGGTTAAGCAATATTTGTTTTTCGAGTGTCTACAGAACAAAAATGCCTAGTTAACCTAATTAACCTAGTTAAACCTTTAAATGTCACTTTAAGCTGAATACTAGCATCTTGAAAAATATCTAGTCAAATATTATTTACTGTCATCATGACAAAGATAAAATAAATCACTTATTAGGGATGAGTTATTAAAACTATTATGTTTAGAAATGTGTGGAAAAAAATATTCTCTCCGTTAAACAAAAATTTGGGAAAAAAATGAACGGGCTAATAATTCAGGGGGGCTAATAATTCTGACTTCAACTGTATGTTGTTGTGGTCATCATATGCATGGATTTCCTATGTTACCTGCAGCATTAATCCAGATGAGTGGTTGTGGGTGGATTGATTATAGCAGTGGTCACACATCAGCTCACTTTCGGTTTGCTTAAGAAACAGTGAGTAACAAGGGAGATCTTTCTGTGAGATCTTCTAAATCCCTCCTGTACGAATTAACATCACTCTTTCAGGAGGATGTTGGAATTATAAATGCCTTAATGCCTTAAATGCCTCATGTACAATAAAGTTAAGGATTAGGTTTATTAATTTTAAAAGAAGTATAAATGAATTAGTAAAAAAAAATGGTTTATAAATGCAAATAAAAAGGCAAATGTTGTAATCTGTTTGAATAAGTAGTTTAGATAATAGATAGTTCACTCATAACTAATTCATTCATTCATTCATTTTCCTATGGCTTAGTCCCTTATTTATCAGGGGTTGCCACAGCTGAATGAACCACCAACTATTCCGGCATATGTTTTACGCATCGGATGCCCTTCCAGCCACAACCCAGTATTGGACAGACACCAATCATCCTCACTTGTTGGTTATGTGTCCCGCCCCAGCCTCTAACACATAGACACACAACCCAGAGAAAGAGAGGTGTTATGACTGTGAGAGATGCTGCTCGTGTGAAAACCATTTTCATTCATTCATTTTCTTGTCTGCTTAGTCCCTTTATTAATACGGGGTTGCCACAGCGGAATGAACCGCCAACCTATCCAGCAAGTTTTTATGCAGCGGATGCCCTTCCAACCGCAACCCATCTCTGGGAAACATCCACACACACATTCACACACACACACTCATACTCTACGGACAATTTAACCTACCCTCTACCACATGTCTTTGGACTGTGGGGGAAACGGAGCACCCGGAGGAAACCCACGCGAAGGCAGGGAGAACATGCAAACTCCGCACAGAAACACCAACTGAGCCGAGGTTCGAACTAGCGACCCAGCGACCTTCTTGCTTTTAGGCGACAGCACTACCTACTGCGCCACTGCCTCGCCAAAACCATTTTAGTGTGCTCAATTATAGCAATGCACTTTTTTTTTTTTGTCAGTAACGGTAACGGTGCTGTAAAAGGGGAAACAGTAATTTGTTTGATCGTTACTGAATAAAGTATTGCCGTTAGTAACATCAGTTATTTATAGCGACGTTATTCCCATCGCTGACATTTTTAATGGTCTTAAAAGAAACAAAACTATAATATTGTGAAATATTGCAGTGTTACATGATCTTTTACATGATCTTTTAAAATTCATTCTAATTTGTGTGTAAAATATATGCCTTTTTCTCTTCATATTCCTTCAGATTGTTTTCTTTTGGTTTGTCTCATGTTGTGTGTGGCTGGCAGAAATGATCATTGTGTTTTTGTTTATTCGTCTCTCTTTCAGATTTCGTAAGAAGTCTGGTGGCCTTGGGAGCCGAGGGGCAAATGATGATTTGTCAGAAGGTACAATATCCAGAATTTGCTATATTTTCGGGCATTCGATGGTATACAGCTATATCTCCTAAAGCACCAATCACTTTACAGCACAAACACTTGAAAACAGCATTGGATGATTTATATTATTTATGTTATAATTTAGTGCATGTTTATGCTTGTATTTTCTATTGCTGCCAAACTAATTTGGTTGTTTATTATTACAATGACAATACAGTTTTCCTTTATCCTGTTTTATGACTGAATTTCTACAAATTAATAAAATTTTTTGCATTCTAGAATTCATATGGTCCTATATAAGGCGTTTCTTTTAATGATTAGTTTACGATCAGATCTTTTCAATTTGATATTTTACAGAGCAGATCCATGCTGAAGTGTGTTATGCAGAGTGTTTACTTCATAGAGCTGCGCTCACGTTCTTACAGGTTTGATATTTTTCAATCTAATCTCTAACATTTTGAGAGGTCTGATTTAGCTAAACCAACATATTTTTAAACCTCATCTAAAACTTGACATGAAACAAGTTGCATTAGTGTTTTCTTTACTGTTGTGGAAATGACTTATCAAGCAAGACCAAATGTTAAACTTAATTGTGTCTATTATGAATTGATTGTATGGGGTATAGTTTGCTATCGGTGGATCTCATGACAGGTTTAATCCACCTTTGAGCCAATGAGCATGTCATCAGATAAAAGTAGATTCGTCTTTGAGATTTATAATTAAACATTACAAGGGACAGATTATTAAAAAAAAAGCTAATTAAATCCTTTGTAATTACAGCAATTGAATTGTCTATTTTAATTTCATAGGAACTTAATCTTGACTTATTCAGTGACTTTGAGCTTTGCATTTAATGTTTGTTTGTTTAATGACAGGATGAGAATATGGTGAGTTTTATTAAAGGAGGAATCAAAGTACGGAACAGTTACCTCATATACAAGTAAGTGAGTGACGGAAATCTGTACCATCAAAACACCTGCTTGTTTTCACCCAATATAAAAAACAACAAATCTTTGTTCCTGTTTAAGATGCATTTTTGTCAGTTCGTTTACAAATGGCCAATGCTTAATATAGGCAGCACGGAGAGTAGCAGTGCTGGAAACCCTAGACAGTTCTTGAATATTAATCGAGTGTTTTCAAGTAGGGCTGCACGATATTGGAAAAATCTGACATTGCAATATTTTGTTTTGCTGTGATATATTTAGATGATTTAAATAGCTTTATTTGAAAAGATGTCTTTAATTTAGATTATTAAAATATAATCAATTACAAGCATATATACAAATGACAGAGCGAAAATATAAGTGAAATAAATAGTGCTTTATGGTTTTCTGGGGGGTCTAACATTTGAAAAATATAATATAACACATGAAAAATAGAAATTGAGCAATCAAATGCAAAATAAAATGGTTATCGTTGTATAGTAAATAATTTTATACAATAATATGTTATAATATCTTTATCTTTTAATCTTTAATAAATAATCCAAACCTATTGCGGATACACACATTGCGATATCAATGCTCAACTGATATATCATTCAGCCCGATTTTTAAGGTTTGAAAAGTGCTTAGATTTTATATAAAGTGTTTGAAATTGTATTTGTGTTGCTTTCATATCAAATAGTTAATAATAATTAAAATAAAATATTTTTTCTTTTGCAAAAAATTAAAACTCTGGAGTCCTACACTTTCAGAAATAAAGGTATGTGAGCGGTCACTTAGGTGGTGACGTTTTAAAAGGTATACATTTGTACTTGAATGGTCTATATCGGTACATCAAAAGTATAGATTAGTACCTACAAATTTTAAGAGGAACACTTTTGTACTTTTTAGGTACTAATCAGTACCTTTGAGGTATTAATTTGTAAATTTTGTATCTGTAATCCATGTATCTGCAGTTTTAAACTGCTTACTATGGTCTATTAATGTAGAGTTAATGGATTCACTATTTGCTAATGCTTAATAGATGATTCATAGTGTGTAAGTACAAAGTTTTATCTGTCATTTGCCACACGTGTCAAGTGCTGGGGGAAAAAAAACAGAGAATACATCTAATACAAAACATGAAGTACAATACAGTAAAGTGCTTCAAAAGTACTTAAATATGGATTATATATATATAATACTTTGGACAAGGTGTAATAACCCTAAGGCAAAAATGGGCTCTTGCCCATATTCAGCCACTTATAGAGTTAATTAAAAACATATTTGATCAAGTTTCTATCGTTGTGCAATCGCTTGTGAGGTTAAGCGATGCTGACTGAACACATCATAATTAAGGTACATGGTGTGAGAACACACAATAAAACATTCATAATTGCAATCAGAGTCAGAGCCTTTAATTCCCACTTGTGTGCCAAGATGAAGCCCTTGAATTAAACTGTTTCTGCAAATGTGAATGCTGTGAATGAAGTCATGGTTCTTCTGCAGGGAGCTGCACGCCTTCATCCAATCAGACGCCACTTTCAAAGGACCAAACCACAAGCACTTAGAGGGCGGAGTCTCGTTTGGCATCGGCGCTTTTAATTTGGTATGTTCATCTGTAATGTCGCATCTGTTTTCATTCGCATAAATGTTTTTCTGCTAATAGCTATATATTTTTATACAAAGTTGCTCATTTATATTATGTGAAGAATGTAAATATTGCATAAAAATTTTGCAATAAAACATGGTTTCAATCCAGTGTGTTCTGAGGAATTAAAGCCATAGCTTTCTCGAGAAAACAGTGCAGTATATGAATAAAAACGATTGTTTCTGCAAGAGCTGAGAAACCACTTTAAAAATTTTTTTCTTTGAGAGTGAATAATAATGATGTAGCAATAAAGCCTGAACCAATTTGCTGATTCAAATTTAGTTGAGTTGCCAAAAAAATTGCTATACACTTGAAGAAGTTTATTTACATGAATGGATCTCTAAGGCTGCATTTACACTGCACTGTTCAAGTGACTCAATTCCCATTATTTATTTATTTTTTTTCTCCCATGTGGCACAGATCGGATATGGCCCATGTATGTGTAGGCACGAACAAATCACATGGATTCTAATTTACTCAAATCAGATTCAAGCCTTGTTCATATGTGGAAATTTATTCGATATGAATTGGATCTATGCCCTCGTGTCTGCAGTGTAAACAGGTAGATCGGATTTTCACCCGTCAATGTGAGTCGGGCGTCATTAAAAACCATCAAGTCTGACACTTCCTTTTCAGAACAGACTTCAGCAGAGTCCCAAACCTTAAATCTCATACACGAGGACTTAAACAGCTTTTATATTGTCATATAGCACAGGTATTTAAGCATGAGAGCGAGAGAGCGCAATGTCCGCCACGTAACCAATATAAACTAACATAGAACTAGTGCATTCATCACAGGCATAAATCACGCCATGGACATTACAATAAGATGCCTAAAGCTTTAAAAAAGCCAATACATCAAAAGAAGATTGACAAATGAGAACCTTTCTGTCATAAACTATAGTAAAACAGCTTGTCAAAAGCTGCGAACAGATTACATAACAGTACAGGAATAGAAAAAAGAGCCCTCTTTAATTATCAGCTGTTAGTCAGCGCCCGTTCTTTTTTTTTTTTTTCCCCTGGTCATTGCCCCTTTGAAGTGGGCTGTGTAAATGCAGACAATCAGATAAGAGTCACTTTTAAAAGATGATATAAGCAGGTCAGCAAAAAGAATTGAAGACAGTCACACAATCTGAATTGACCATCAAGATCTGCAGTGTAAATACAGCCTTAGAGTAACTGATTGAGTTACATTGTGTATTTTGGCAAGGTCTGTGTGAAATTAAAGTTTACAATGTTCATTTCGCTAGCACATATTGTTATTCTTTAGGTGAATAATTAATCCGTGCAAGTTAATTCACTGGGGAAAAAATTGTGTTTTGGTAATCTTGTGCGTCCACATTTAGTGTCAGTCATTTTTTATTGACATCAGTTTCAATGCTTCAGCCACAATATTCTAAACCACGCCCCCCTTACCGTTAGTTTGCTATGAGGGAATGATGCTCAAGAAGAAAGCCCCGCCCCCTACTCAATATTCCATTTTAGTTTGAAGTACGTCAACACACTGAAATTAATAGCTTCAGCAATTTACGGTTCATGCAGAATTTAATCTTGTAGTAGTGTTCGTAAATTCAGCAGTGCTGCTTTGTTGACAGCAGTATCCGAGGAGGCCGTTTCTCATTCAGTTTTGTCTTCTGTTTACTTCAGATATGTTTTACATAGTATGTCAATAAGCTATGGTTTCATCCACTTAATTTTATTTGCATTTTAGATATGCACATAAAAATCGGTTGATGGAAACGTCAAGATTTTAAAAATGCTTATAAAAAGCGTATGCACATAACTAAGTAGAATAAACTTTTATTTTTTATATAAGAAAAGATGCACATAAACTGCGATGGAAACACTTTTACCGAACAAATTCCAGGATGTGCATTAAATTCATGTGATTTTGTTATCAGAGAAATGCGTGAATGAATAAACCAGCAGGCTGAGCACATTGTCAAACATCTGAAATGTTGTTTTGGTCATTCTAACCCCCTTAACTATTTCACTATTAGTGTTATTATTTTATTAATTGCCTCTAGAGTTGTAAAGAGTGTCTGTGCGCCAAGTCTCATGCCATCAGATGCCACCCTGTGTTCATAGCGTGCTGCATTGTCTACTGAGGCGCAAGTCATTAATAGTAATTAAATAAAGAAAAGATTCATGCAGCAAATTCCATTTTTCTTTTTGGTATTTGGGACCAGTTTATTAGAAAGTGACGATTTTATTCTATTGGACTGGTTGGATGAAAACGCTGCTTTATTCGCAAATGTTTTATGCAATATTCAAGTTTTCCGCATAAATTTAATTCACATCATTGGATTTCAAACATGGCTAATACCTATAGTCAGACCATTCTGTTTTTGCTTTAAATGTCAAATTTATCGGTCAAATTTACATAAGAAACTGCTCAAGCTGCATGTTCTGCATCATTGTTTAGATCAAAATTCAAATACAATTGTTGCCCTTAATTTTAAATAAAAAAAATCTTTACTTTTATTTAGATTTGTATGTAACTGATAAGAAAACTAAATTTAAATAAAACAAATTACATATTAAAATTTGCCAAAGAAACATACTGCAATGGCCTGATAAAAAGCTTTTCATTTACTGTCTACTGTCTTGAAGTCAAAATCTTGAACTGAATTGCGAGTTCAGTAAATCATTACATCCCTAGTAAACAAGTTGCACCTCAAAGCAGCAAGAAGTGAGAAGGCACAGTAAGAAACTCTGCCACATTTGTTTTTTTTTGTTAGTTTTTTTTGCATTTTGAGGCAGTTTCTGAAATTATTATGCAGAAAACAACTATACAAATAATGTTCAAGGTGGACTTTGAATTAGGTGCTTGCAGAGATATATTTATGATTTATTAGATTGGTCACATGACTTTTTTTATATTTTACATCACATTTATTGCCATACTACTGAAGCAGCAGCAGATAGTTCACCTCAGATCTTGAAAATAAAATAGACTGTTTGAAATTAAACTTCAGAACTGTGACTCAGTGCAAACAAATTTACCATTTAAATGTATAATTAGTATTAAATACCATTTAATAATGTTAAAGAAGTTTAATATGTATTAATTGGATTACAACTGTTACCATTTTGTTGAGTGCAGTAAGTGCACATATTCTGTGCTTCTAAATGGCTGTATTTAAATTTCTGTCGTGTTTCATCTTTTATCTTTTCACTGCATATCTCGTCATGAAGTGTGTTGTTGGACACAGGGTTACAATGTAACCTGCTCACCTAATGTTTACATTTGTAGTATTTATATTATTTGCTAATTATTAATAACTGATTCTGTGTCTCTTTTCTGGGCTTTTACTGTCCACCGGAGGTCACATTTCAGTCACAAGCGCATGCTTTGAGAGCCTTCATGACTGAATGAATAAAATAAGCAGTTTTCCACCAAGGCAACCCGGGGTGCTGAAATATTATTGGCTAAACTGGCAGTGGGTGGGTTAAAAGAACCAAAACAAAGACAGCTGTTCTGGCATGTAACGCACATTTTCAAAGTAGAATATCTAACTTCAGCATTGTTTTTCAGATAAACAAGAATGTTCACTTGGGATGTTTCTTAAATATCTGCAAACATATTATGGTATTTTATACTTTAGATCAGGGATTCTTAACCAGTGGGCCACGGCCCACTAGTGGGCCTCAGCGACCCTGCAGGTGGGCCACGAGAATAAAATTAACTCTCAATATTATACTATAATTTTTTGGATTTTATTATAACATACTATATTAATTGATCAAAGTAATGCACTTTTTCCTGTTCTATGATCGATTACTTTAAACTCGGTGCAAAAACAGCCTCATGATCGCGTCTGCAACTAGTCCGTTCATTCACAAACTATACGTGAAGTGGAAGTGAAAGTCTCTTTGTGTATTTTTATGTAAACTATTTAATATATTCACATATTTTTCCAAATTAATGTCCTGTGAGTGTTTTATAGCGAATGCTCGCCCATACAGGAGGATCTAGAAAGGCTCATTAATGTTTCTGCCATAGAATGTTAAATAAACTTGCATATGAGCTTCAGATGTGCTCTGGCGGAGATGTTCACCGTTTCTGTCAGCGATCTCCCAATAATATACAGCTGCAAACTCAACCGCAATCAGATCAACGCGTTTCAACAGATTTAGGGTGTTTTACTGTATTTCACATTTGTCTGTGTGTTTTTGAATGGTAGATATTTAATTGTGGATATTCAGTCAGTCCAGTTTAAAGCAGAAGCTGGTCTTCTGCAATCTCCCTGTTGACCCGTGCTTCTCTTTAAATCTGTTCATGTTTAAAAAATAAATAAATAAATAAAAAATAAAATTATATATAATATAGTTTTAGTTTTATATATAATTAAATTTAAATAAAATTTTATTTTTTTATGAAATACTGATAATACAAAATAATAGAAGGCACAATAAATGTATAATATATATTTGTAATAACAATATAATATATTATTTGTAAATAAATAAAGGTTTAAATGAGCATTTCATACAAAAATTTTAGAGAAAAAGACAGACAGGTGGGCCTTCAAAAATTGATCAGAGAAAGAAGCAGGCATCGAAGTGAAAAAGGTTGAGAATTTTTTTAATGCATATCTTCTTGTTTCCATTTGAACTTTACAATAATTAATGCAATGTCCTCAAATGTGCCTAAAAAATGTATTCATGGAATTATAGTTAATGTGTATCTATTCTTCACTGTCCCACAGACACTTTCACTGTTTCCCGCCCGGATACTCAAGCTGCTAGAGTTTGCAGGATTTTCTGGAGATAAGGTGTCAAATTTATACGTCACATCTTGAACTTGTGTTTGTGAATGGCTTGAACCTGCCACTCCCTCATTCTCATTTATTGAAAAGCACCTCAGCGTGAAGCTTAATGTCTTTATTGTTTTGTTAATGGTGTTTGTGTAGGAGTTTGGCATCTCTCAGCTGTACACCGGCGCCACCTCTCATACCCTGCGCTCCATGCTGTGTGCCCTTCTCCTGCTCTGTTTCTACACATTCCTCTCCTTTATTTTAGGTAATGTATATTGGTGATAAATTACGCTGTTTAAAATCCACGTAAATCAAGCAGCTTACATCATTATGGCAAAAACGTGTCTCTTAAAGGGATAGTTGACCCAAAAATGAAATGTCCTCGAGGCGTTTTAAACTTGCAAACTATGAATTTGTTTTTTCCTTTTAAACACAAAACAAGATATTTTGAAGAATGTTAAAAAAAAACACCCAGGTGATAGAGGTTTTACTCACGAGTGATTGGCAGGCTGATTGGTGCAGCAATAATGCGGTGGATGTATCACGTAAATACACTACATTACATTAAGTACATTGTTTATTTTATTTTAAGTGACACTAGGATAAGTTGTAGAATTTTTATCATGTGTTAACACTTAAAATCTTATTTAATTTATGTATTAATTTGTTTGTTGTTTTTAGTTGTATATTGAATATTGAAATGTCATGAAAATGCCATGAAAATAGCCTTGGTTGCTGACATGGCATTCAATAAAAAATACATTACATGGAACCGGATAATGTAATAAATCTGATTTGCAAGTTCCTAAATAAAAATGAATCACAGGAATAAAATACACTTTGTAATGCATTTGAAATTTTGCCTTTGAAAAGATTTCACAATATTATGATGCTTTTAATAAAGGAAATGCAGCCTTGGTGTACTTCAAAGAGACTTAAGCGTCTCTAAGATCAACAATAAAATCTCAACAATGCATACTTTAATATGGTGATATATACGTACTGTATATTTGAAAATTCTCAATTATTTATTGTAGTCATTATTGATTAAAGTGATGCTTTGTGCAGGTACTGGAGAAGGGGAGGTGGAAGAGGCAGAGAGACTATTGAAGCCCTTTCGACTGCGATATCCACGTGTATGTTTTTGCTTATTATTCATTTATATTTTTTATAAATAAAACAAAATGACTGGAGCATGTTTACATGTTCTTTAAGACGGTTTGATTTCATTCTAGAACTTTCTTCTAGAATTATTTTACATTCTAGAAATTTTAAATACACTAAAATGAGTTTTGTTGCGGTTAGTTCAAAAACTTTTACCATTTAATGGGTATAAATGTGAATATTTGCAGTCTCTGTTTTAGAAAGTCATTATTTTTATATAAAAAAATCATTAAAAATTATTATTGATGATTCATTTGGGCAAATGCAGATGTTTGTTTAATAACATGTAGAAATGGATCCATTTTCTTCCATTCCCGGCAAGCATTTTTTGTTTTTAAAAGCTGTCTAGATGTCTAGACTTTCACTGACGGCAAGTTTAGTCTTGTTTTAGCCAAGCTGTTTACATTAAGATGTCTAATAGATGTCTAATAGATGTTTAAACATAGTCGTCTTGGCTGAAATAAGGCTAAATTTATCAGTGGAAATCTAATAGACGTCTAAGAATAGCCCGAATCTAGACTAGTTATCAAACAAACAGAAATGAATGACTGCACACATAAAGTCTATCTAATGTCTATGTGACGACTAGTCTAGTTTTGGGCTATTCTTAGACGTCTATTAGATTTTCACTGACAGCGCAAGCTTAGTCTCGTTTTAGCCAAGCTGTCTATGTTTAGATGTATATTAAACACAAAATCCCCAGCAATCATTATTTGTATTTAAAAGATATCTTATAGATGTCTAATAGATGTCTAAACATAGTCGTCTTGGCTAAAACGAGGCTAAATATGGGCTGTCAGTGAAAATCTAATAGGCATTTAAGAATAGGCCAAAACTAGACTAGTCGTCAAATAAACAGAAATGAATGACTACACATATGAAGTCTGTCTATTTGACGACTAGTCTAGTTTTATGGTATTTTCAGACATCTATTAGGTTTTCACTGACAGCCCAAGTTTAGCCAAGTTGACTATGTTTAGATGTCTATTAAACACAAAACTGTTTGCTGGGTTCCCACCTGCAACCAACATCTTAAATCCCAAACAGAGAAAGCAATTGTGCACGTCAAGCCATAACATGGGGTCTTCATTAGGTGTTTTCGAAGCTCATGTACTGATTATCTCTCCAGGGAGCGATTTTTCTCTTCTTTGCAGGACGAGCAGAAGAAATAAAGGGCAATATTGATGAGGTGAGAAAATGAGAGGAGAACATTTAACAGATTACATCCTTCATAAATGCTGACTGCTCAAAGATTAGTGTTTTTTCATCAGATCGTATGCTTAAATTATTTTAAAAACTTGTGCCTGGTTAGATGTGAACGACTGACATGTTTTATTGAAACATGTGCTGTTCGTTTACTCATCCTCAAGCCATCCAATATGTAAATGAACTTTTTTTCTTTAGCTCAACATTAAAGAAACTGAAACTTGATCATTAAAGGGCAAGTTAATGATGGCCAGCACATCTAAAGTCATGTGTGCAGTATAAAGTTGTCAAAGTAGATAGGCCAGTAGATAGGAAGCTTCTGCTCGTGAACACACTAATGTTGTAAATATTGTTCAGTTTCTTGCAGAGGCTGATCATTTTGCTTCATTCAATCTCAGTCCATCATCAGATATCTTGGGTTTTCTTTTAATTTTCTTTGTTTTATGGGACATTCTGCCAGAAACGCACATTTTCACTTATAAATTATAAACTATTATTACTGGGCCTGACCTTTAAGCTTATCCTCCTTAGAAAAATCATACAATTCAATGATAGAACACATCCTTGATCACTGTCAGCTTCTCCTCTGTCAAATGATGTCTTCCATTTTGAGTGACAGCCTTAAAGGTGTATTGCATGCATGTTATGTTAAATTCAATGCAAATGGGGACAGTTGTAAAATAGTATTTATTAGTTGAATTTATTTATAATTTCAGGTTTTTACCAATTTATGTGAATGAAAACAATTTAAGCTCAGTATTTCTGAAGTTTTTATTCTTCTAAATAATATTTTTAAGCTTAACAAAAGCTGTGGGTTCAATTGGACTGAGGACAAGGACAGCAGAGTTTGTAAATTTGTAGTGTTTTTAATAAAGAAAAAAATCATATTCCTTTACATATTCCTGTACAGAACAACTCACAGAAATCAACCATCAGTCCATTTTAGACAATTTTGGGGATGAAATACTTTTATTTATTTTATAATAGTACATTTTATAGTATTTTTTATTTCAAGGACAGATAATGTATGTTTTTGCTAGAATGTCCCTTACAGACTCTCAAAGTTTTGGAATTAATCTCAAAAGACCACCATTTAAGTTCAAAAACGAAAAGTTTTACTGAAAAAAAAATCTGAAAAAGTCTCTAAAAATCTCTAAAAAGTCAATTCAATGGCCTAAGAGTGAGAAAATGAACAGCAAATTCAGATTTTGAGTGAATTGTAATTGTGCTTTTAAAAATAAGAGAAAGGTGAAAAAAAATGTTTAGCAAATCTTAAGTTTTAATAGTAAACAGTCAATTTAGATTATGGGACATAATGTTTACTGATGTGCGTCTGCATGTTCAGGCGGTGGCGCTGTTTGAGGATGGCTGTAAGGCCCAGCAGGTCTGGAAACAATTTCATCACATGTGCTACTGGGAGTTGATGTGGTGCTTCACCTTTAAGAGATATTGGAAGATGGCCTACTTCTACGCAGACCTGCTCAGCCAGGAGAGCCGCTGGTCTAAGGTCAGCCACTGCTCTAATAAATCCAGACCATATGGAAAACATTGAATTTCACATAAAATAAAATAAATGTGAAGTAAAATTGTGACCTTTAATAATTTTTTTTGTATTTGCGGTTTTATAATGTGGTTGCAATTTAGAATGTCATTTTGAAATGGTTGGTTTGAGCTCCATCTCCTGTTAAAACTAACATAGAGCGCCATCTGCTGTTAAAAACTACTCTAGAGCCCCGTTCGCAGTTTAAAAACTAGCCAAGAGTGCCGTTTGCAGTTTAAAAACTAGCCTAGAGCGCCATCCCCTGTTTAAAACTAGCCTAGAGCACAGTCCCCTGTTTAAAAACTAGCCTAGAGCATAGTCCCCTGTTTAAAAACTAGCCTAGAGAGCCATCCACTGTTTAAAAACTAGTCTAGAGCACAGTCCCCTGTTTAAAAACTAGCCTAGAGCATAGTCCCCTGTTTAAAAACTAGCCTAGAGAGCCATCCACTGTTTAAAAACTAGCCTAGAGTGCCGTCTGCTGTTTAAAAACTAGCCTAGAGTGCCGTTTGCTGTTTAAAAACTAGCCTAGAGTGCCATCCACTGTTAAAAAACTAGTCAAGAGCAGTCCGCTGTTAAAAAACTAGTCATAGGCACCATTCGCTGTTTAAAAGCTAGCCTAGAGCGCCGTCCGCTGTTTAAAAAACTAGCCAAGAGCACCATTCGCAGTTTAAAAACTAGCCTAGAGTGCCGTCCGCTGTTTAAAAAAATAGCCTAGAGCACCATTTGCAGTTTAAAAACTAGCCAAAAGTGCCGTTCACTGTAAAAAATGTCCTAGAGCGCCGTTCGCAGTTTAATAACTAGCCTAGAGCGCCATCCCCTGTTTAAAACTAGCCTAGAGCACAGTCCCCTGTTTAAAAACTAGCTTAGAGAGCCGTCCATGGTTTAAAAAAAATAGCCTAGAGCGATGTCCGCTGTTTAAAAAATAGCCTAGAGCGATGTCCGCTGTTTAAAACATAGCCTAGAGCGATGTCCGCTGTTTAAAAACTAGCCTAGAGTGCTGTCCGCTGTTTAAAAACTAGCCTAGAGTGCTGTCCGCTGTTTAAAAACTAGCCAAGAGTGCTGTCCGCTGTTTAAAAACTAGCCAAGAGCAGTCCGCTTTTAAAAAACTAGTCAAGAGCACCATCCGCTGTTTAAAAACTAGCCTAGAGCGCCGTCCGCTGTTTAAAAAACTAGCTTAGAGAACCATTTGCAGTTTAAAAACTAGCCTAGAGCGCCTTTCCCTGTTTAAAAACTAGCTTAGAGGGCCGTCCACTGTTTAAAAAAAACTAGCCTAGAGCGCCATCTGCTGTTAAACTAGCCTAGAGCACCATCTGCTGTTTAAAAACTAGCCTAGAGTGCCAATCTCTTAAACTAGCCTAGAGCGCTACCCACTGTTAAGCTAGCCTAAAGCACCATTCGCTGTTTAAAAACTAGCCTAGAGTGCCATCCTCTGTTAAACTACCCTAAAGCACCATCCGCTTTACAAAAAAAACTAGCCTAGAATGCCGCTCGCTGTTTGAAAACTAGCCTAGTGCGCCATCTACTGTTAAAACTAGCCTAGAACATCGTCTACTGTTAAAACTAGCCTAGAGCGTTGTCTGCGGTTAAAACTAGCCTAGTGCCATCCTCTGTTAAAGATGTGCTAGTCTAGAGCATCGTCTGCTGTTAAAACTAGCCTAATGCATCATCCGCTGTTAAAAAAAAATAGTTAGAGTGCCATCTGCTGTTTAAAAATTAGCCTAGAGCGCCGTCTCCTTTAAAAAAAAAAAAAAAGCCTACAATGCCCTTAGCCTAGAGCAGCACCATCTGCCTTTATAAATTGTCAGAATCTTTTTTTGATTTTAAACGATTTTTTTTACCACAGCTTTATCCAAAATGCAAGTTAAAGCAACCCAAACTCTCAAGTTTTTGAATCAGCATTTACTTCATACGACTCTAAGATGCTGGAAAAACACTTCGAATTGACATGATTGAACACAGTGCTGCTAATTCATCAAAGATCATCATCTCAAACATTTTCTAATGCAAATCTAGAAGTTCTGTAACATAATTATACTGTAAGCACAACATCCGCAAAGCAGTGTGTCTAGTAGAAACACTAGAAGCAAAGTTTGATCTTTACAGGTGCCGTGTTGCACGTTTGAAATGGCCTCCACCCAGAAAGTAAACCAAGTGTGGGATTTTATAGGACCTGGGAAAAACTTTGCAAACAATACATTTGGTTTCGCGCACTGCTCCTGCTTGCACTGACGTGATGCTCCTGCTCCCAGTATGAATCCCGGTTGTTTATGTTATAAGCATGTAGAAAAAATATGTGCTGCTTATGCATTGCGAAACCGCCTTTAATGCAGAGGTGTTGGCAAACAGTGAGTTTTGCAAGTCGACAAAACTAATGTTTAAGTAATATGAGGATGGTCTTATTTAGACTAAGGATGGCTCCTGTAAGATAGTTTTTTTTAGTTTGAAGCTCAAAGGAGCGATGAGTCGAACAAAAGAATTGTGTATATATATATATATATATATGTGTGTGTGTGTATATGTATATACATATGTATGCAAATATATATATATATATATATGTATGTATATATATATGTATGTATGTATGTATGTATATATATATATATATATATATATATATATATATATATATATATATATATATATATATGTATATGTATGTATATGTATGTATATATATATATATGTATGTATGTATGTATGTATATGTATGTATGTATGTATATATATTTATTGTATATATATATATATATATATATATACACACACATACATATATATATATATATATATATATATATATGTATATATATATATATATGTATACACATACATATATACACACACACATACATACATATATATATATATATATATATATATATATATATATATATATATATATATATATATATATAATGTGTATTTATATAACGTATTTATTGTGTAAGTTTTAATCTCACAAAATCATGAATTATATAAATTTAAAATTTCTTCTATTAAAATCTGTAAATGATACTTCATTTCCAGAATTACCATATTCGCATGGTCATAAAGCTGTGAGTTTCTATTACTGTTACAAAACTAGAGTAAAATGACAAATTTGTTAGTGACTGATGAAATGTCAGCAGTTAGTGAGCCAACAGTACGGTGTATATTACAATTATTACTTGTGTTGTGTGTATGTAATACATAATTTCCAGTTGAAGTCAGAATTATTAGCCCCCGTTTGAATTTTTTTTTCTTTTTTAAATATTTCTCAAATGATGTGTAACAGAGCAAGAAAATTTTCACAGTATGTCTGATAATATTTTTTCTTCTGGAGAAAGTCTTATTTGTTTTATTTCGGCTAGAATAAAAGATGTTTTAAATTTTTTTTTAAAACATTTTAGGGTCAAAATTATTAGCCCCTTTAAGCTATATATTTTTTTCGATAGTCTACGGAACAAACCATCATTATACAATAACTTGCCTAATAGGGTATATGCCGAGCTAGTGCTGTTCCCTTGCTGATACACTTCTGGTGACCTGTTATTGTGAACTTTTTCTCATTTTATACGGTTCCTTATACAGCATCAATGTTGTAATGTCATTAAAATACATTCAGTTAAATAAACTTTAGCATTTATTTAGTTGCTCAAGTGTAAAACGAGACAAAAAGCTGTTTACTCACTCGCGCCCGTCAGAATCGGCAGGCTAACGCAGAAGCTCCATTGAATATACTAGGGTAAAATAATTGCTCATATTATAAAGATATGGCGGGGGAAATGTAATTTAATGCAGTGCTTCTTGTACAATCTGAGACCCACTTTAAAGCAGATATCACTCAGCTAGTGGAGATCGCTGATTTTTAAAGAAAACAGATCTTAAACGCACCGGATTTTGCATTGCCATTCAATTCGCCGGAAGCGCTTAACCCAGGTTACTGGCAAATTAAAAGTCCTATTAGTTGACTTCAACTGTAAGTGTGAATATAATTCTAAAATTACCAAAATTCAGCATTAACCAGGTTCAGAAAGCTGCGAATTTCTAATATCCTTAAAATCTAACAGAGCCAAAGAGTAAAAATGACAAACTGATGTAATGTCAGCAGTTAGTGAGCCAACAGTAGCGTTAGCCAATGATTCTTGCCTCAAAGCTAACTGACTTCCTCCTCAGAAACATCACGTAAAAGCCTCCAGAACAGGTGTAGATCTTGGAAATTGATTGAAAAGTTGAGAAGTCCTGCTACATTTGTTGTAACGCAGTGAATAAACTGCTGTGCGTAAGCTGTGTAAATTGGCTTTGTGGGCTGCAGTCTTTGCCAGGCTTTTGTTTGGACTGGTTGGTTCTGTTGCTAATTGTGATTACATACAGTGTGTCGAAGGATTATTGTGGGTTTTTCTCTCCATCTCTCAGGCCATGTACGTGTACATGAAGGCGGCTTATCTCAGCATGCTTCCAGACTCGGAATCGCGGCCGTTCGGGGATAATGAGGTCGATCTCTTTAGGTAAATATGCTCGCACTGCCAATTTCCCCAGAATCCTCGTCTGTCGGTGTATTAAGTCTTTGCATATGTGGGATTATTGGAGGCGCGTTAACAACATGATATGATCAGAACTCATGGTACTAAGGTCTCTTTTTATTCCTGTCTGTCTTTTATAGGCAGGTACCAACATATAAACAAAAGATAGCAGGTAAATCTCCACCGACAGAGAAGTTTGCCATCCGTAAAGCTAGACGGTACAAAGCCAGCAATCCGGTCAGACTTCCTGTTCCTGTGCTTGTAAGAATCACATCACATCAGTCCAGTACACTTTTATTTGTGTGTGTGTGTTTTTTTGTCAGGCATTGTTTATTTCTGTTTCTTGATCATAAGGCGATGTTCATGCTATATTTTGAAGTGGGCAATGTGTGTTTCAGGAGATGATGTACATGTGGAATGGTTTCTCCATGATCAGTAAACAGCCTGAGCTCACAGAGGGTATGATGGAGACACTGTTAGAGGCAGAGTGCACCCTACGGGCATCTCCAGGTAAATGCAACACACTAAAAAATGCACAACATGGACATAATCAATTAATAATCACCCAGTTTTCAATTATAGGTTTAAAGACAAATATAACATATTTTCAATAATATTGATTTCTAAATATTGCATGGTCAATTGTTCTACAATAATTCCCTTTTATTAATAATAATAGTATAATATTTAGTATAATAATAATAATAATATTAAAAATACAAATGAATTTAGTATAATAATAATAATAATAATAACAATAAAATATAATAAAATACAAATGTTTTTACAATATTTTTACATTTGAAATTAGTATAATATTATTATTATTATTAATAATAATAATAATAATAATAACAACAACAACAACATTAATGTTAATAATAATGTTTTTACAGTATTTTTACATTTGGATTTAAGATAATAATTATATTATTGTTTTAATAATAATAATTATTATTATTAATAGTAATAATATAATATTAATAAAAATATAAATGTTTTTATAATATTTTTACATTTGAACTTAGTATAATAATAATAGTAAAAAATAATAACTATGTAAATAAAAATAATGTTTTAATTATTATACATGTTTTCACAGTGTGTTTGGATTTAGTATAATAATAATGATGATGATAATAGTAATAATAATAATAATAATAATAATGATGATGATATTATCAACAACAAAACAATGTAAATAAATATTATTAATAATAATAATAATGTTTTTACAATATTTTTTTCATGTGAATTTAGTATAATAATAATAATAATAACAACATTATAAATGTTTTTAAAATATTTTTACATTTGGATTTAGTATAATAATAATAATTATTATTATTATTATGTTTTTACAATATTTTTACATTTGGATTTAGTATAAAAATAATAATAATTATTATTATTATTATTATTATGTTTTTACAATATTATTGTAATTCTATGTATTTAGAATTGTTATAGAAATCATTTGCATTTTGTTCTATCATTATTATGCTGTAAAATTACATTCTCAATTGTATTTCATTTCGAAATATTACAATAGTAATGATGTTAGTCTTTATTTTTGAAATGGTAATTGTGATTTTGTGTATTAAATCTAGGTTTGCATTTGTGATTTCAAATTGACTATACAGTTTAATGATCATTTAATAAAAAATAAATATATTTCTAAATATTGCTGGGTCAAATGTTTTGTTAATCAAATTTTGTTTTTATTTCTTTATTTTTAAACTTAGTTTAATTAGTTCATTTTTTACTAAACAGAACAATAATTTAACAGGAAAAAAAACTTGCTATCATATATCATTACATACACACACATATATCAATATGCACATACATAATGACCTATATATACACCACATAACCTTGCATGTAAAAAAGAAAAAAGCCTTTAATAAAAATAATAAAAAGCTTTATCTCCTTCAATTATCATTCACTTAAATGGGGATGTCTGTATATTTCCTATCTATTAACCCTTTTCTTCAATCCTTCCTAAAAATACTAGTTTTCATTCTCAACCTAAATGTAATGGTCTGTTTTTTCATTACATAAACCTCTTCAATTATCTGAAATCACTGCTTACATTTCAACATTGAGTCTTTAAGCCAGTTTCTTGTTATAGTCTTTTTGCATGCCACAAGAAGATTTTTACACAAATAATAGTCACCTCTGGATATCTCTCCTTGAAATCTCCCATAAAGATATCTCCCATGTATATATGCGTTCTGTGAATGAACGTCGCCTCGTGGTTCCATCCCAAAGAGGGAAGAAATCACTTTCGCGAACGCTCACGCTCAATCTGCCCAGTTGGTGGAATGAACTCCCTAACTGCATCAGAACAGCAGAGTCACTCGCTACTTTCAAGAAACGACTAAAAACTCAACTATTTAGTCTCCACTTCACTCCCTAATCTGCAATTGCCTCTCTGGATATCACACTAACTGTACCCAAAAAAAAAAAAAATACTACTAATACTTTCCTTCTTAGACTTTACAGACCTGAAACTTGCCTATAGCACTTATTCATTGTTGCTCTTATAGTTGTGTAAGTTGCTTCCTTGTCCTCATTTGTAAGTCGCTTTGGATAAAAGCGTCTGCTAAATGACTAAATGTAAATAAACAGAAATAATGCAATAATGCTGGATCAAAACACCTCAGAAATAAGTCTAATTTTTATATCTATTAAATCTAGGTTTGCATTTGTCAGTGTATATCAAGTTGGTTTATATTTTAAATTGATCTATTTATTCTGCTTTGTGTTTAGATAACGAGTACACGGTTGACGACACATGTTTAATCCAGCTTCTGAAAGGCCTGTGTCTGAAGAACCAAGGCCAGATGCAGGCGGCAGAGGACTGTTTCAACCAGGTTTACATCAGGTTTGTGCTTCTCTCTTTTGGAAATGCTTCTTCTTCCCCAAGACTGTGTCTGAGATGTCCTTTGTGTGTTTAACAGTGAAAAGAAGCTGAAGTTTGATCACTACCTTGTTCCAAATGCTCTGCTGGAGATGAGTCTACTGTTTATAGACACGGGGAGGAAAGAGCAAGCCATCAAACTACTACAGAAAGCAAAGTAAGTTCAATCTAGAACACACAGATGAGGAGAAGATAGACTTTTACTGGTTTAGTGTCACTTATTTATTTGTCTAAAGTGACTCGATGTTTTCCAGTCTTTTACACTGCAAAAAGGCATGCACTTAGATTTCTTGACTTGTTTCTTGTCCAAATATCAAAAAATTCTTAAATCAAGAAGCATTTTCTAGAAAAGAAAAACCTATTGTTTTGTTTTAAGAAATAATAAATCAAATTAAGTAAGGTTTTCCTTAAAACAAGCAATAGGGTAAGCAAATCTTATCAAAAGGGAAAACAAGATTATTTTGTTTACACCAGGGATTCTCAACCAGTGGGCCAATATTATACTCTCATTTTTATTATATTATTTAAATATCATATTAAAATGATCTAACTAATGGCATTTCTGTGATTGATTACTTCAGACTCGGTGCTAAACAGCCTCACTGTTAAAAACAGACGTAACTGTGGCTTAAACTTCCAACTAGGGTTGGCAATTTGGCATTGTACGATGTCTAATGCACGATGGCATTATCATTGTAGGCTGCTGTGAATTAATTATTTATTAATTCATTACTAATAATTATTTGTAGCCAACTACCCGACCCGCATGGTCTTTGTTTTACCCATAACCAAATCATAAATAAAGATAAGTTACACACAAATTACCACCTGCCAATCACTTTTTCTGCAGGACTCTGTGTCGTTATAATGGCGTCCACAAACTTGGTTGATAAAAAGGTGCACAACCAACAGCAACCAAAAACAGTATTTGAGGTTTTCGCTAAAATTACCAAGTACAAGCGTGAAAGCGAAAGATTAAAGCAGTGTACTGACGCTGTGACACGCTACCTGATAGATTCAAAAGACTGAAGAGTCATTAGACAGAGACGAGATTATTCAAATATCACCTTTAACAACTATAGTGAGACTCGATCCAGCGGCACATCCTTGATTAACAGTCCGACCTGCACTGTTCTCTGGGGTTTTGTGCTCAAAGCACCCCATACTGACTGCCTGGAGCTCAGACATGGACATATACTGCTGAAGCGCCTGCCAGAGTATGTGTGTGTGTGTGTGTGTGTGTGTGTGGTCACGTGATGTGTGTTTTCAGCGGTGTAGTGTGGACGGAGGGCTGTTCAGAAATGCTAGGTGAAACACCAGTGTGGTCGTAGATAGTTTTCATTCTAAAATGCCATATTAAAACTAAGACGTATGAGTGTAAACGGGGCTTAAGTGTGTGTTTTTTGCGAGCGGGTCAGGGTGGAGGATCGCGATGCCAGCTCAGCATCGTGATGTCTATCCACCATTGGCGATGGACTGTCTACCTAACACTGTTTCCAACTACTGCACGCCAACTAGGACTACATTCTCAGTTGTATAAAGCAAACCGTCACGCAAATTTAAAGGTAGGGATGATTAGAGTTATAACCAGTCCTTGCGAGCCTAATATTTTACATTTCTTTGTTTATTTTTATTGATATGAATAGTAGATCAATAGATGAATGGTAATCAGTGTGATTTAAGGCAGCAACTTTTTTTTGCCATCTCCTGTTGTCCTGTCAGGTTCATTTAATGAAGAAAAGGCTGCTTTACTCTGCAGTTATAAAGAATAACCAGTGGCCTTCTTGCTGTGAGGTAACAGTGCTAACCACTGGGCCGCCGTGCCACTTTATTAGGAGTAGAGGTGGAAGGAAGGATTCTTTAAGACAAAGTGAAGTGAAAAACTCTAGTTATTTTTAGTGAGTTAGTATTCGTCTGATTGATGCGATATGTGTGGCTGATGAAAGGCCAGCTGTGGTCAATAATAAGCATCTGATCCTCTTGAAATTAGTTTAGAAATAAACCGCACTTTGCATGTCGCTGCATTGCAAATTTCAAGCATGGTTAACTCTGACCTGCGAAATCGCATCATGTGATTTGCGTGAGACTAATCAAAGATCAAAACATGACCTCTTTGTACAAACACTGAAAATATGGAGCAATCGCTCTCCTTTTTTTAATGTCCAATCATCTTGTTTATTTCCACCCCTTTGCGCAGCGCCGTACATCAGAATTTCGCAAGCTCAAACTGACCGCGACATTAGTGTTTAGCCCTGTATAAGTCTAAAATTTCACTCACAATGTTCTTAAAAGGGTCTAAATCAGGGGTCACCAAACTTGTTCCTGCAGATTTTAGCTCTAACCCTAATCAAACACACCTGGACAAGCTAATCAAGGTCTCACTAGGTATACTTGAATACATCCAGGCAGGTGTGTTGAGGCAAGTTGGAGCTAAATCCTGCAGGGACACCGGCCTTCCAGGACTGAGATTGATGATGACCCCTGGTCTAAATGTTCTCAAGAATATATATTTGGAGAAAATGAAAGTGTTTTTCAACCATCAATGCATGTAAACCTAATGTGGAAGACTAAATTAAGAAACCTTTAAGCTAGGATTATTGGTGCACTATATGGAAGTTGCTGATCTATAACATTCTCCATGTCTCTTCTGTCAGGAATAACTACAAAGAGTACTCGATGGAGTCTCGCACGCAGTTCAGGGTCCACGCAGCTCTGACCAAACTCAAGGCTGACGTCAGCGACCAGGAGGAAATTACAGCATTGTGAGGAAAGTTAATTTCGTCACTCCTCTGAGGACACGTATGGTCACTTCATGGGGAGAATCTAACACCAACGCCACTGGGTTGTTTTTATCCAATGGTGCTGCCAACAGTAAACCTCTATCACACTTCAGATAATGTTATAAACTATAGGATAGTGTTTCTCAACCACGGTCCTTGAGGACCACCGGCACTGCATGTTTTGGATGCTTCCTTTGTCTGTCACACCCATTACAGCTCTTTCAGTCTCTGCTGATTTGCTGATGATCTGAATCAGGCGTGTTTGATTAGGGAGACATGGAAAATGTGCAGAGCTGGTGTTCCTCCAGGAACGTGGTTGAGAAATACTGCTGTAGGAGATGCTAAAAACTTGGTTATTTTTGCAAATCGGTTATTTTAGTCAGACGGTAAATATCCATCCATCTGGTTGATAATTATTCCAAATGTAAACCAGGGGTCAAGCTCCTGTTTTCAAATGTACATGGGAGCATTAGAAATCAAATTAATTTATTTATTCCCCTTCAGTTTTGTCAAGTTCTGTACAGGTGTAATAGGGGGAAATGACTGACAGTGTTTACAAAGCAATTAGACAAACCATTTTACACTAAGTTCTGTTGATTAAAACATGTTGATTATTGCAAGGCCGAGCTTGGGATTGGATATTTTTATTATTGATTATTATGTCGTTTTCTTGGAAAGAAATCAAGAGCTTTTTATAATAATCAAATAGTTCAGTGGTTATGTACCATTGTATAAGTAGATCATATTTAAATCAAACTATTGATGGTAAAATAGTTTTCGAAATGTACAATTTATGACTATTTTATAGTGAATTAAGTCAATCAATGCAATAATTGAGCAATAAATATGGTTTACTGTATGAATAAATCAGTTTTCCCATGACAGATTACACTCATCTGCTTTCACTTTTTTATGAGTAAGCTTAATTATCTCTTGACTGAATACTCCCTGCACTATTATTCAACAGTTTTAGAATGGTAAAAGATTTTTCTGCTCACCAAGGTTGCATTTATTTGATCTAAAAAGCAGTAAAAATTACAAGTTTTCTATTTTAATGCCTTTTAAAAGTAAAACAAATTTCAGCATCTTGTGTGTCAAATGATCCTTCTAGTATCATTCAAATATGGGGATTTGTAGCACATTTTTTATCAACCTTTATTAAAGGTGCTGTATGTAAGTTTTGGACTCGTCTAAAGCAGCGGTCCCCAATCTGGGTGCGCAGTTTGACCACCAGGGGTGCAGAGAATGTTTGTAATTGCGGAAAATTTGATGTTTTTTTATTTTTATGCATTTATCTTGAGTAAACTTGTTCGTATTTTTGAGAAAAAGGAAATTCACTGAGAGAAAAAAAATCACATTGCAAATGATAATTTACATCTCGCTGTTCCACGTCTGTTTCACAATAGCCCCGCCCTTTCACATTAGGCGCTAAGTGATGGTACATTCCTCATTTTTTGTTTGCTTACTATATTCATCAAAGTGGACACCTGGTTAAAAAACGCCACTTTAAAGAAGTCAAGTGACAGTAGGGATGAACCATCTACATCGGCCTCTTCTATGGAGATGTGCGGCGGCCTTGAATATATGGGCTCGCAGGATAACGAATGAGGTGAAGAGGTGCAGGCGGAAACAGAGAAATCCAACAAAGATGACTTGATGAAGAGAATTACGCCTACGCTAGAGAGTGAGAAAATGTCAAGTAAGAAATGCAAATATAGCCACAGTTTCACTGGTTTTGGGATTTCATAGATTGGAGATGCAGAAAATCCAAATCTGCAATGTTATGTAATGTAATGCGACGGCAGCCACAGGACAACGGCGCCAGTGCGCTCACCACACACCAGCTATTGGTGGAGTGGAGAGACAGTGATAGAGACAATTCAGTGGAAGGGGATGATTGGGAGGCCATGATCGTAAGGGCTGATAGAGGGACTTTGGCCAGGACTGCTCTTTCACGAGAAGTGCCATGGGATTTTTAATGACCACAGAGAGTCAGGACCTCGGTTTAACGTCTCATCCGAAAGACGGCGCCCACTGACAGTGTAGTGTCCCCTTTACTTTTACTGGTGCAATAGGACTCGCACAGACCACAGGCTGAGCGCCCCCTGCTGGCCTCACTAACACCACTTTCAACAGCAACCTAGTGTTCCCTAGTCGTCTCCCAGCCAGGTACTGACCAGGCTCAGCCCTGCTTAGCTTCAGGGAGTAACCGGTCTTGGGCTGCAGGGTGATGTGGCTGTGGCCATGTGGCAATGTGTATTTTTTTGTGAGGTTTTAGCTAATAGCAGTCTTAAGCCCTCAGATATGGTCTGGCACTTACAAACAAGACACATCCACTTACAAGACATGCCTGTAAGTTTTTTTCAAGGAAAATTGGAGGAACTGCAGAAGAAGAAGAGAGGCACAAAGGAGCTGTAGCTTCCATCCGAAAAGTTGCACCATCGGTTTCCTGAGTACACTGCAGCATCCACCAAGAAGCTCTAGCGATGGAAAAACATGCCAGATGAACTTTTGTCTGAACTTGTTAGCGCTGTTAAAACTGTCAACTTCATAAGCTTGTCCATTAAATTTATGTATTTTATGTGCTAACAACATGCTACAGTATGTGACGAGATACACAGTGATGTGCAAATTGGCTGTTTGCACTAGACCAAAACAACACAGAAATTGAAATACAGCCATTCAGAAGCACTGACTACACTCCAAATGGTAAGGTTTATAATGTAAGTAATGGTTGTTCAAAGTAATGCACTGAAGTTGCATTTTCAAATGGTTTATTTTATTTTCGAGATCTGAGGTGAACTATCTGCTGCTGCTTTCAGTAGAATGGCAATAAATGTCACGTAAAATGACACTCAAACTCACATTATCAGCATTTAACACTGAATAAAGCTCATGAGGTGTACCTGAGATGATTATTGTCAGTTTTCTGTTGTTCACATGCAAGAAATAGAAGTCGCCTCTGATATATCAATTCGAGTTGTTGGTTAGAATAAAAACTCCTTTTAATATGGAGAATATTCAATCTATCGGGTGCCGTTGATTTTATTTATAACTATTTAAATCAGCCTTTAGCCTCGACTGTCAGGCACATTGCTGTTGGTGTCGTCAATCAGGCAACCTGTGCTTGCATGTGTTTTGAACCAGTGGCGCAATACCTAGTTCAACCGCTGGGTGTCAAACTTGAATACTGCACCCTTAAGTGTTCTTTTAAAATAAAATAAACAGCTTTTATTATAAACGGATAGCTTCTGTGACATTATAATTGTTACATTTGATTAATTTAATGCATTCTTGCTGAAAAAAAAACTGAAGTACCAAACTTTTAAATGATAGTCTATAATGCTATCAAATTAAAAATGTGAGTGTTTTGAATGTCACCGTTATTATTCGGATTTACATACAGCTGTACTTAAAATAATTAGCCCTCTTGTGGATTTTTTTATAATTCCCAAATTTCCCTATTTTAATGCATTTTAAAAGAAAAGCTATTTTTTCAGCGTCCTTTTAGTTTCAAATGATCCTTCTGGCATCATTCATATATGTGGATTTGTAGCTAATTTAATATCATCTTTGAAAACCATCTTTAAGTATTATTTTAAAATTAAATAAACAGCTTTTATTGTAATTAGATGGCTTTTATGATGTAATAACTGTCCCATTTGATCAATTTAATGCACAAAGTAATTATTTCTTCCATTAAAAAAAAACTTTAATACCGAACATTTGAACAATAGTCTATAATGTTATTAAATTAGAAATGTAAGCGTTTTGAATATAACCGTGTTATTATTAAGATTTGCATACAGCTGAAGTCAAAATAATTAGCCCTCCTGTTTTTTTGTTTTTTTCAAATATTTCCTAAATGATGTTTAACAGAGCAAATTTTTTTTTTTCTTCTGGAGAAATCTTGTTTGTTATATTTCAGCAAAAATAAAATCTTTAAATCTAAAATCTTTTTTTTTAATGTTTTTTAAAACAATTTTAAGGTCAATATTATTAGCCCCCTTAAGCAATATTTGTTTTCGATTGTCTTAAGAACAAACTGTTTTCTGTTTTTATGTATTTTAAAAGAAAAGCTATTTTTCAGCGTCCTTTCAGTTTCAAATGATCCTTCTGGCATCATTCATATATGTGGATATGTAGCAGATTTATTATCATCTTTGAAAACTATTTTTCAATTACTCTTTTTAATTACAATAATAAATAACTTTTATCTGTAATAGCTTTTGTGACATTTTAATTCACATATAATTGAACTAATTATCAATTCAATGCATTCATGCTGAAACATATTAATTTCTTTCCCTAAAAAAACTTTAATACCAAACAATTAAACAATATTTAATGCTGTCAAATTAGAAATGTAAGCATTTTTAATATCAACATTACTCAGATTTGCATATAGCTGAAGTTAAAATAATTAGCCCTCCTGTGGAATTATTTGAAATATTTCTCAAATTATGTTTAACAGAGCAAGGAATTTTTCACAGTATTTCCTTTAATATTTTTTCTTCTGGAGAAAGTCTTATTTGTTTTATTTCGACTGGAATAAAAGCAGTTTTTAAGGTCAATATTATTAGCCCCCTAAAGGACTAAAAATAAGTTATTAGACATTAGGTATTAAAACTGTTATGTTTAGAAACGTGTTGAAAAATAATCTTTCCATACATATTGTTTGTTTCTGAAGTATAATCTCAGGCAGGACTGTTGTTCCAGTGACTTTAATTACATGAAATATACTGGGATAGTCACAATGATAAGAAAAAAAAACTATTTTACAAAACAGTAGAGTAGCACTGTATAAAAGTCCTGGTTATTGGCTGGAATCAGCTGTGGGTGTAATCGAGGTCTGCTCCTCCTCTTTTTTTTGACGTTTCAGAAGTTTCCTCTGCTTCTTCTCCTCTTTCTCGATTTCAGCCACCATCTCTTTGAACTTAACACTGCGAGGATCCACCGCGAAACCAAAGCGTTCCCTCGCCATGGCCAGCAGTCGCACCTGCTTCTGTTTCTCCTCGTTTGCCTTCTGCTTGGCCTCCCTTTTCTGCTTTTTCCAGTCGGCGATCAGCTTGGGCATTTTGGCCATGCTTTCAGCGATCGTCTTTTCTCTGTGTGGAAGTAAAACATATGAAACTAAATATTTCTGATCCTCCGTTTGTTTCAGACATCCTTTACACATCAGTTTTGTTCTGAGAAGAAACTAAATTATTTAAAAAGTGTAACAGTGTATTTTAGTGGCCTTATATAGCTAAAGTGCTATATAAGTGCAACATTACAAACTGTTATTTAAAGCAAAAGTCTTGCATTTTCAGAGTATTTTTTGCAATATCCGAAAATCAATTAATTTTCCTTCGGCTTAGTCCCTTATTTATTAGGGGTCACCACTGCGGAATGAACCGCCAACTGTTCTAGCATATGATTTTCACAGCGGATGCCCTTCTAGTCACAACCAAGTACTGGGAAACATCCATACACTCGCATTCACACACAGACTCATGCACTAGAGGCCAATTTAGTTCATTCAATTCACCTATAGCGCATGTCTTTGGACTGTGGGGGGAAACTGGAGCACCCAGAGGAAACCCACCCAAACACTTGGAGAACATGCAAACTACACACAAAAATGCCTGCTGGCCCAGCCAGGACTCAAACTAGCAATCGTCTTGCTTTTAGGCGACAGTGCTAACCGCTGAGCCACCTAAATACATTGTATGGGTCAAAATTATGTTTATTTTTTTATGCCAAATCATCAGAATATTAAATAAAAGATCAAGTTTCTTGAAGATATTTTGATATTTTGAAGATAAGTTTCCTATACCGTAAATGTATATAAAAAAGAATTAGACATTCTATATTTATTTTTTATACATGTGCACTGCTTTCCACTTATATTGGATAACTTTGAAGACTCCCTTTTTTGAACACTAGTTGTATCATAACATACCATCCATTAATAATAAAAACTTATTTATTTGGCATTCAGGTTAAATATAAATATCAATTCCCAAACACTCACACTTATGACTGGTTTAGTTGTCCAGGGTCACATGTATTTAATGTCAACTTGATATTACTTTTCTATTTTTCTCTTTTGTTTACATTTTGTTAGTCTCAAATGCAAAATACACACGTAAAACAGAACAATAAACATTATATAATAAAGCAGTTTTGTAAAACATCCTTTATTCTGATCCGTTGAGCCACGCTCTAAAGCTGTTGGAAATTACTGTAGATCAGGAGTGCCTAAACTCGGTCCTGCATAGGGCAGCCTCAACACACCTGCCTGGAAGTTTCTAGTATACCTAGATAGAGCTTGGTTAGCTGATTCAGGTGTGTTTGATTGGGGTTGAAGGTTTGAAGCTAAAATCTACAGGACACCGGCCCTCCAGGATCAAGTTTGGATGCCCCTGCTCTAGAGTTGAGGTAAAGTTAGTTTTATAATCGGACATTCGTTCAGTGACAACTTGTGACATGCTCCCTATATTGTTTACCATGGTATTTTGAATATTCTGTCTCATATCACATGCAAGTATGACTTCAAAACAGCATTAGCACTATTGTTTGAGTGTAAACGATTTTGTACTGTGATAGTCACTGGCTGCTAATACGATTTCCCTATTTAGAATTGGCAGAGTATTTTTCTGAAATGTTTTTATTAAGGAGAAAGTCCAAATGTGCGCATATAAAACCAACTTTACCTCAATTGCTCTGGATAAATACACCTGTGCAACTGTTGCTTGACAACATTCTGCCTAATGCGCTAAATAAGCGGTTTAATTTGATTATTATGTAAAACCTCGCTGAACATCGTGCACAACAACGTCTTTTATCTGATATAAATTACTTTACTACTGTAATTATATGCGTTTTTTCAAGATATGTTAACAAAACGGGCGAACCCTTAAATTTGTTTTGACGACGCCACACCTGGCGTCCTAACGGTCAAATCTATTACTGCAAGTTATTTTTCCACTCTTAATAGGTTTCAAAAATCGTGTTTCAACCCTCACTAAAGCTTAAAAAATTAATATTTCTGATGCCCTTGGAGTTTGATAGCCCATTTTTGTATGGAAACTCGGACATCCGAAGAAACACAAGGTTGTGTAGCGGAGTAAAGGGAAGTTAACAGTTTTCATTATGGCGTGAACCGTTCTGGTAAATGAATATGTACATTCAGTTAACATTAGTTGCTGTTGGTGACAGCAAACATTAGCCCCTTTTTACGCACATACTTTACCAGATAAAATACGAAACGTCATCGGTTGTGTGAAATGTCTATATTTTAACATACAGGTAAAGTCGCACCGGTGTTCGTTTACGGATAACGTTATTGGTAATAATGTGTGTATTGAACTATCAATTGTGCATTGATAGTGAGGTTTCCTTCACCTCTCTATCCGCCTCTTCTCCTTCTCCATCTGCCTCTCCGCGATGTTTTGCAGCATCTGCTCCACCGGAGGATGCCACTCTCTCTCCTCAGCCATCAGCTCCTCCAGCCGGGCCGCGGAGGGCCACAGTTTGACCGGGTTCACTCCAGACGCGCGTCCGTAGCGGCCGAACAGCCTGCGCTCGAACTTCTCCGTCTTCTGCCATTCTGGCGTCCTCTCGCTCTCCTTATCCGGTATATAGGGATCCTTTAGATTCAACCGAAGGGGTCTGGGATTGTAGTTCGCGATTTGAATGACTGCAGCTGGAAGAAGTGAGTTTAATTTAGTAAAGCTGAAGGATGAGGCTGTCCTCCTGCTCAGCAAGGAGGCCGCCATGTTTGATGACACGCCAGTGACCTCTAACGTCATGTAGGCGCGT